>NC_041368.1:11394543-11694543 GCF_900634415.1 Cottoperca gobio
ATAGAATAAAGGTTGCATGAATTACTCCATAGTTGCACTCTGAACTCAATGTACTTGCAGTAACAATCCCAGTGTGTGTTTAACCCAATTTCCCAGTGCACAAGACAGTTAATTAGATATAAACAACTATTATCATACACGGGAACAATGAGCTGGTCATCTAATGAGAGCATCTGCGGTGCTGGCACAGCAAACAAGTGGATTTGGAACAAGGAAGCAGCTTAGTGACATAATGACGGAAGAAAGTGCCATATGAACAGTCAATTTTCCAGTTAGTTACAGAGACACTGAACTCTCTTTTTTACCGCCAGCTTTTGGAATTGCACCTGAACAGGCAATATACTGCCAATCCAGTTTGTTAACAGTTAGGATCTTTGTTAACCAAAAGTGCAAAGTAACAACACATTAGCTACAACAACTACTCTGTGAAGTTGTGGCCATATGTCGTACGGTAAGTCTATAACGGTATTATGATGACAAGCCTAGTCCCTGTCAGCCGTACAAGTATCTATGACATAAAAATATTCCTGTGTTATCCGGTTGAGGACAAAGCTACGAGGAATCTTTGCCTTCCTTCCTCTCGTGACTCCTCATCCTCCAGAGAGCTTCCTCAAAGTGTATACATTCTGGTGCTGCTGCTGATGAAGCAGATGAAGGAGTGAATGAAGAGAAGAACACACTCTTGCCTTTTGCTCAGGGTGGAAGCTACAATCTTCATCTTGAGGCTTGCATCTGCTAATCAGCACATTAATGACTGCAGCCCTTTGCTGTAGTGTCTCATGACGCAACATCACCAGAACATCCCACACCCAGCTGTTCTCTCAAGCCAGACCAGTCACCGTCTCAAATCATCTCATATTCAACGACATAACAAAAAAAAAAAAAAGCTGTGAGACTTTACCCACGATGCTTTCAAAGCCCATGTCAAGTGCAGTGGTCCTGTGAGTAAGTATCACGATGAACACCACGGTATTGGCTTGCAGCGGCCGCATTGTGCACCTCAGCACGGCCGTATAATGTGTCTCCTTATCTCGCAGTCTATCTGTAAGAGTCCATTACAGCAGGCAGCACCTTCAGACGAGCTGTGTGCAACACCAGCTAGCTCTCGACCCACCACGCACCTCTCGAGTGTCTGCGCGACAATAAGGAGAGCGCGGCTTTCTCTGCTCATTCAACTTCCACTTGACAACCAGACAGAAAGTCATGAGGCCGCGCTACTCTCAAAAAGTGTGGCCTTGGGTTGTGAAAAGGCTGCTTCGTGGCAACCGACAAAAGCATCTCCACTGAGGGCCATGGAGATGAAAGAGGATGGAAAGGAAGTAAATGCTCTCCGTGTCGACTCTGACTGAAGCATTTCAGCTCTGCAATTACTCAGCTATTATCAGTTGTACTCAAGGGCATTATAAAATAGCATGCATTATTAAATGTAAACTGATAAAAAGAAGAAAAGAAAAGCATCAAAGGAAAGTGTCATAAAATCAGATTGGTATGGAAGAAAATAAAAAGGCAAAACAACCTTCAGACCACACATGCCTCCTTAAAAAGCATAAAAACACCTGCTTATTAAAAGTCTAGCCTTGTTGGCAGTTTCACGTTAGAAATCTGTTTTTCTCCAATGTGGTTCAGCGTACATAGGGTGGAGTGGCTGCGAGCTAATTGCTAACGTTAGCTCAGCTGATCAACACACTGAATAAAGCAGTTTCGCGTTAGAAATCTTAATAACGGGGCTTAAAACTAAATTTAAAAAGTCAATTAATGACCGTTTCTGGCAGACAACCAGAACATTGACGCATGCTCGAAGTCATTACAAGCAACCAAATGCAACCTTGATTCAAATTACAGATTGCTCTAGGTTTGAAAATTGTTTGAAAGATTTGGGATAATGAAAGTACATAACTCAACAAACACATATAACAGATTGTTGTTTTTAGACATTTTAAAGTGGAAATGTTAAACATTATACTTTTAACCTGATTTTGGCTTTGCACTATACATATTGTATACATTTTAACTTAGACTTTTATAGTTGCACTTTTGTATTGCAACTGCTGCACAGCAATTTCCCTCAGGATAAATTCATTTCATCTCATTTTATACACATTTGAAGCTGGAAACACAAAGTGTATCCATTAGCACACACACACACAAACAAACACACTGGTAGACAAGCAGACAGTAGATGGGACACTGAACAATGTGAAGCTGGGACATTTTTATATCCAGTCCATGCTTACAAACCAACGTTCTGAATCACAGAGCTCTCATCAAGTGTCTGAATTGAGTGTTTCTGGAGAGGTGGACTCGCAGTGAGAGGCCTTTTACTCGATTTGGTTAATAAGCTAGCCTCCAGTTACACCCCCCTATTCACACTAGTGCAGACCTGTGACGTCAGGTTACCTAGCAACACCTCTTCTGAGTCGTCAGCAACCTTTCAGTGGGATTTTCCCAAACATGTGAAACACAGAGCGCAGACACAATACATGATCTCAACATAGAAATGTCATCATAGGACAATGACTGTAGTAGCAACAAAACATGGCCAACATTTGTTATCTCAGCATTTACGTTACCCATTATCATCCAAAATAAACCGGGTGGATAGAGTTACACAAGCACAAAGGTCCCTTATTGATAACAGTGCATTTGTGTCAAGTGCGCATATTATTTTTGGTGCAGAGAGGAGAGAGCAGCATTTGACGTGTGGCCTGAAGGTGGGAGGAGGGGGAGGAGAAATGGCGTCAGAGCCCACCTGTCAGCAGAGCTAAACAACACCATGGCAACAGCCTAATGCTGTGAGGAGATGAGTGACAGCCAGTGTGTCGGCCACCAGAGAGGGGAGAGAGGAGTCCCAGCAGCGGCCCGCCTGACACAGCAGATCCCACTGCTCCAATTGTTTTCTCAAGGCTCTTGCTGACACAGCCACTTCTGGTGCACCTGCCAAGGATAGTATGGCCCATCTGAGCAACAACGCTCTACCCTAGAAAATGATATTTGCACAGGAAGGTCAGTTCATTTCTCTCAGACTAAAAATGCTCATGTTTCTTGTCGTCGGGACATTTCTAAGTCTCGTGTCATACTAGCTTTTGATCATTAAAAGCTCAAGAAAAAAAACAGTATAATCTATGAGAAAAACCGATTGAGAGAAAACCACATATGTACACAATATTATCACTTTTCGCAGCAAAGGGATTAGTGCACAGTACCAGAGTACGTTTTCTCAAGTACAATTTGAGGTACTTCTATTGGAGTATTTCCGGATCTAATTCAGAGGAAATTATTGTACTTTTTACTCCAGCACATTTATCTGACAGCTTTAGTTTCTTTGAAGATTCAGATTAATAAAACAAAATATAAATCAACAAATAACCTATCATGTATAAGTCTTTTGATCCCTTGGTGAAATTCACAAGCTACCGGGCCGGCAGATTTGTAAAAATAAATAAAAATAGCTCATACTTAGCCAGCTGCAACATTAAAGTGATGAACACATTAATGCATCAATAATTATAATTCAATAATAGAAAATATATTATTCTCAAATGGGCCATTGTGCAGAATGAGTACTTTTACTTTTCGTACTACATTACACAAGTACAAGTACATTTTGTACTTTTACTGAAGTAAAACTTTGAATGCATGACTTTGACATGTAACAGAGTATTTCTACACTGTGGTATTACTACTTTTACCAAAGTAAAAGATACGAGTGCTTTGTCCTCCACTGAAAGGGACACAAGAGCATGGATACTTCTGTTATTTGTTTTGGTTGTAGCCTGTAGGCTCCTCTGTCTTTACTGTGGGCAGCGCCAGTCTGAGAGTCACAGTCAACATGGAATGTGACAGCAGGAGCAGTAGCACTGGAGCTGGACGATAATGCAAATGTAAGACTCATTTTAATATTGGTTTCAAGGGCACATGTTTAGAGTGGATCAGGCAAGTAAACTGTGCTGAGTAAACTGATGTTTTATGGCAGAAAAAAAGATGAAAATGTCAACAGACAAAAGCACAATGGAGCCAGGCAGACCTAGTTATGCAGAGGCCAGGTCACATGGACTTTGAGGGGGGTCTGAACGTACAGGGTTGACAGTGCCAGACAATGGCTTGCTGCCCCTCCTCCATCATTGTTACCCCCCCCCGTGCAAATTGACCCCTACACTGGGCTGGGCTGGGCTGGGCGGGGGTGAGGAGGTGATAAAGTGGCCTCCAACTCTCTGTGGTAACTAAGGTTGTGCAAGGTTAGTATATGTCCCTGCCTACAACCTACATTACGCACCGTTGGCCTGGTTTAGGCTTACACTGTGACGTATCTGACAGAACAACATGTCGTCAGTGGGGCCATTTTATAAATCACAAAACCTTTTGTAAAAACTGCAAATTAATAAATAAATATTAAAATAGAAATGTAAAGATATACTTATTTCAAAAGGACATAATTCAAGTACATTGCTTAAATATTAGAGCTGCAACAACTAGTCGACTTATTGATTAGTCGATCAACACAGAATCAAATATTCAAAAACTATTTTGATTGTCAGTTAATCGTTACATTTTTTAATGAAAGAATTGCAGAAATTGCTGTTTGCTGAAAGTCCTGCTTTTCTCCATTTATAAACATATTAAAGTGAATATCTTTAGGTTTTGGATTGACAAAACCAGACATTTAAAGACATCTGCTTGGACTTTGAGAAACTGGGATGGATATTTAAAATATTTTCTGACATTTTAAAAGACCAGAAATTCTGCAGATTTATCGATAATGAAAATAATCCTAAATTGCAGCCCTATACAAACAGCCAATTTAACCACACACTGTGCTAACTTTTGAGCAAGCAAATCGCCCCTATTCCACAAAAGAAACTCAGGAGAGCAGACCTCAAAATTACAGGATGTAATGCAACTCATCCTGAGTCAGTTTAAGAATAGATTAAGGACTGCCTACACACTGTTGAACAACCCTAATTTCCACATCATGCAGTCCATTCTTATCGACCACACTGCAAAAAAAAAAAGGAAACAGAGATAGGGTCGCTGCAGTCAGTCACACACACACACACACACACACACACACACACACACACACACACACACACACACACACACACTTTGATTCTCCCCTCCCCTTTTCCTCCCTGCTCTCCCCTCTTGCACAGGCTCTTTGCGCGTCATTTGATTTTCTTATTTAACAACCAACCCTGAAAATGCGTAGGAAGAAAGATGTCTAAATATAGATGCAGCCACAACAGCTCGCACCACGAGCGCACAGCAAACTCTCCAACACCATGAGGAGACAAAACAGAGTGACGCTTTGCCGTTTGCTGATCATTACAGAGAGAGCAGTGATTAAACAAGATAAGAAATGCTTTTATGTAAAGATTTACAGCAATGAATAAATATATTGCACACTTGGTTGAGGTTATGTAAAAACACAAAACATTGGGCTTTAAAGGATGTTTCCAAGTGTCTGGATCATGTAGACTGATTTTGCTGGTTAAAAAAACAAAACAGGCTGCTAAGGCAGTGGGTATGATAAAGCTAAAGTCAGGAATATATAAAGTGCTAGAGTAAAAGTAACACAGAGGCAGCATGAGAGGCAGAGACTGAGTGGGATTAACATGTGAAAAGTGAAGTACCAGCTAGCACTCCATTTGAGAGGCCAGTGTCATTATCCTCTCACTGGCAAGGCAGAAAAAAAAAATACACACAGTTCAAGTAGAATAATAAAGCTCTCTCAATGAGAGTATAAAGTGAGTTCAAGCCTCTCTTGATGGCCCTCCAGTGCAATATGGGAGCGATGCCCGTTTGCACCTCGAGTGTGACAACTACTCCGACCTCACGGTGCTTAACGCTCTAGTAGTAATGACATCCATCATGTCTGGCTGCTACAGGATGGTTTACAAGTGTTCACCTGGACACGGATGTGGGAGCTGCGTCACCCATTGGTTTGTGGACTATGGTTTTGAAGCCTCGGCTTTGGCGTTCTGGACGTCGCCATCTTGGTTTTTTGGAACCCGAAATGACATGCGAGGGTGGAGCTAAGTATAACCAAATGTTAAACAAGACATTTTTAGGTAACAAAGTTTTAAAATCAACTTCCATTAACTAAAAACACACAGTCAAAGGATTAAAGGTCTAAAAAATAAAACACGGATAACACTGTGGTAGCAACCTGTCAATCACAAGATAGCCACGTCCTAAAGCAAACCCTGCTTTATCGTCTATTTTACTTTATTTCTGTCCATATTTTACAATATGAGTATCATTGAAGAAGACTTGAAACCATAAACTTGTGCGGAAAATGTTTACTGAGGTAATAAATCAAGTGAGAAAAACAATTAAACTTCATTTTCCAACAATTTGCTAGATATTAGAGATAATGGAGGTTAAAGCACTGACTTCACAGTTCAGAACTCAAGGTTGCAGGTTGATTGTACACCTCTCACATGAACGGGTCAAGGTTCAGACACAACAGAGATGAGTTTTCTGGACATCTTGTGCACGACAGCACCTGACATATTGCCTGAAATTTGAAATGATACCAGAGTCAACTTAAATCTATGACTAACTCCAGAGTCCGCAGACTATTTGAGGCCTAAAATCTCAAGGAGGGCGGAAGCAAGAAGTGAAAGTGCACACTTTTGGCGAGATGTGGTTACAAAATGGTGTGACAGTAAAGATATAGGAAGTAAGACTGCTGATCAAGACAGCGCCCTATGTTCTGCTTGTTGAAAGATCAGGGTTCTTAGCAATGAGGATGAACATTTGACTCTGGAGTTGAATGTTATGTAAAGCCGAAGCTAAACGATATAAGAGACAAACTGGAAGCCAAAAAGAGCTTTTCTGTATTATTTTAAGTGACGTGCTTGACAAGTAAACGGGCGTAGTTGCCTTTTAATAAATGTAAACTTAAAGAAATTCTCTCATCCTGTGTTCCCACACAGGGTGCTCAAAGGTCAGAGACAGCTAAACAGCAACTATGAAGCTGGCAGACTTAACCACATCTATAAAACTTCTGCTAAATATGTCATACGGGTTTAGAACAAGGGAGAATGTGTACTATGACAATAGACAGACTTCATCTTAGAAGTTGAATGTCTTCTTCATTGCTTTCTTTACATCCAATTCTCTGTTTTAGTTGTTGTGACTTCTCCCCCTTTGTTTATATGACAAGAAAGTCGGTTACAATAATGTGAAGAATCTACTTTCAGAGTCAATGAAACGCAAGAGGAACTACTCATCCATCTGCTCACCCTGAGCAGGTGCACAAGAAGAAAAGCGCGTTGGTAAAACATGTTAGAATTCAAAATGATTAAAACAGTTAAAAAGGCAACATTGTTTTACAAAACACCTGCAGTTACAAACTGTGATAAACACTTCACAACACAAATGAAACTCATAAAAGATCTGCTCGACGAGGTTTAAAAAAAAAAATCCTGTTAGACTTCAAATGAATCAACAATTCTGCTGATGCATAATGAGACCAACAGCAAACGATCAGTTCAACGGAAGTTTCTAAAAGTTTCGACACAGGCTGTGACCCAAGACATTACCATTCAAATGTTCTCAGACAAGTCGAGCACATCTTTCATCGCATTTTATCTTAAACAAAAAGTATATCTTTAAGAGAGACTGTAACTGTGCTGTAAACCAGAAAGCATCTACCGTACCTGTTTCCAGTGAGCAGACTGAAGTGGTAGATTTCAAAATCAAAAGAAGGTTCCTAGTTGTTACTATCTTCAAAATGCAATAGGGAAAGATACTGAACCGGGTTAAACCACACACAGCAAAGCTAACATGAGGTACCACTATTTGCACTTCTGACTTTCAGGGTTCCCACCCTCACAACGGCCTCCAACTACAGGAAAGAGATCTCAGAGCAGCTTTGATAGGCTTCAAGAAACATGCGAGACCACAACCGAGGCCTGCCCATTGTGGAGTAGAACAATGCCAGTGCAACATGCATCTCAGGAAGTACTCTGCCAGATCACGTCCTGTTCCACGCAGTGACGAGGCACGCACGACTACTGATGAAGAAGAGTCGACGCATGTAGGGCTGGACAGGTCATGAACTTCATATTTCTTTGTACAGACTCTGTAAGCAGACTTTTAGCCACACTCATGGACAACGTGCAAACTGATCTGGTTTCTGTTCCAGTTAATACTTTGAATTTTTCATTTAATACTGGGCTTCTTTACTTGAGCCTGTGAAAATGTGTTCCCACACAGTGGCTTTGCCAACTTGCACCTCATGCTTGCCAGCCAGCTAAGGAGCTACAGAATGATCTCCTTTATTATGAAAATGGATGAATAGCTGGACTTAAACACATAGCATTGCTTTGTCACCTCTTCCTTGTTGTAAGGTATATCTTTTTTTGTGCATCACAAATACAAATAGATCTTCTTTGTTGCTACCTGGCCTGCTCAGGCAAACAAAAGTAGTCACAGAAGATAGACTGTAACTCTGCGACTAAATAAGGTTGCTTCTTGACCATTCTGAAGGTCACTTGAAAACCAGTTCAGCCAGGCTATTGAGTCTTCTGTGCGGCTGAAACTAAATGCTCGGAGCTTTCTGGAACATTAGTTTTTAAGGGCAACAGCACAATTGTTCATGGGGAGTTCAGTTATACAGAAATAAAACAGACATGGATAATTGATAGCCTCCAGCCAATCAGGAGTGAGTATTCCTTTTATCCAAGGTATAAGGCTTAAATAAACCATGAGCCAGAAAAAACCATTTACCATCTATCATGTCTGAGAATGTCAGCATGTCTGGAGCCAATGCTAAACATTCATGTACCTTCACAATTGTAGGCATTATTAACCTTGTACTATTCCACTGTTTTTCACAACTCCACGTCTGTTCAAAATGTACTGCATCAGCCATTTACAGCCCACCACAACAACCCCCTCTTCTGCAGAAGCACGGCCTGTTGTCCCCTCATGGCATTGTTACTAATAACATGAAGCTGGACTTTCCATGACATGATTCCTTCAGTCATCTTGCAGCTGAGAAGATTACAGAAACAATATGTGACTGTAAACATGCAGGCCGGCACTAAAAACCTGAGCCTTACAAAAAAGGACTATATCAACATCACTATAAAAATCTAATAGTAAAAATCGTACTTTTTACAAAGATAAATATGGCCCACATTGAAAAATGCACTATTGATTATGATGTAAAATAGCATTCAAATCTGCATCTGAATTTTACAAGAGCGGTTTTTTTTTAAAGATGCAAGGATGGTTGAAAGGCTAGAGACAGAAAATAGTGCATCCTTTGCTGATGCCTTCTCTACCACACTGCCTACTATATAGTAGGATATGCTGAGGCCCTACAAAGCCATGGCTCTTGCGCAAAGCAATGTCAAGTCATCCCAAAACGACTGAACTGAATCTGCATCCAGATGCAGGAAAAGCTGCGCGTACACCAACCCGCCTGGGAAACAGATAAACACATCGTACATCTCGTTTTGTATTCGCTTTGCATGCCTATTATAGGCGACAAACGCGAAATCCCGTGCAGCAAAAACAGTACACGCTAAATTATAGCAGTGTCAGATTATTGAATGTGTGCCATTAGGCCAGGCTGGATTCAGCTGCACAGCACGGTACTGGGAACTATCCTAGGGGACAAAAATATTCCCAGCTAGAGAAAGAGGTCACACAAATAACCATTTCGACCATTTAGGAATCTTCTACAGAAATATTAAAGGCAAAACTTTGAATATCATTTTTGAGTAATCTGCACCTCAATGCATCGACCGAGTAGTATATTGTAAACGACGAAATGTGCTCAGTTTACTGACACTCAGCCTCGCTTGCAGCCAATATTCAGCCTATATGAGGCGGACATAGTGCCAGGGCTTCATGACTCCGCAATTTGATTAAACTGCTCTCTATCGCAGGACATTAGAAAAGCGCATTACCTCCAAAGTGCGTATTTCTTGCTGTGTGAGGTCGTTGGATGCAGCGCATTTGGTCCGTAGCCCCTGTAAACTGGAGATGGAGATTTCAATCATATTCTGGATGAGTTCGCACTGATGTAGTGCGGCCATCGCTGCGCCACCACCGCCACTATCCCTCTCCGGCTGCTCATCACTCTCGACCATCTTCCCCCCTTTAGCAGACACACTATCCATTCCTCAGCATTGGGCACGGCTGGAAGGGCTAGAGTCAAACTGTTAAGCAAAAATAAAAACACATGCAGTAGTCCAGCCAGCGACGCAGCGACCTATTGTGGAAGTTAGCTGACAGCAAATGTCCCCAGCTCCAAATCAGGAAAAAGTCAGGATGCAAAAACAAATTTTTTTTTTTTAAATATATCAAAACAACATGCTCGACGGCAACCCAGGTTGTGAAGCGGTCCGGAGTCCAGCAGTGCTCGACTTATATTTTCGGTCCGTACAGGCTACCGACGACAGGCTACTCTCTTCCAACGACAGCTCTGGCAGAGGCTTTCACCGTCTGTCAGCTGTTGGGAACATCATGGGGCGCGGTGCAATGTGGGAAATGAAGTAACACTGGCTACAAAAACTGCACTCCACGCTACAACCTCCCCCACCCGCTCGTGCACGTGCTCACACACACAAACGAAGAAGAATGAACACTTGATTACAAAAAAAAAAAAAGGAATGTTACTAGTATCCAGTACAAAGCAATAACAGGAAATGCACAGGTGTAAATAATAATATTAATTATGGTTTGCAGTACACCTTATAAAGACATCTGGACATGATACAGTGTAAATAATATAATAAATAATCCCTGATTCCATTTTAAATATATTTGTGTTTCTTTACTATAATTTATTGTATCATTAGGGGTGCTATACTCCTCTTACTCTTACACTGGTACAGCACAATTGCACAGTAGTGTGGAGGGACAGGGCCGGTATGCAAGAGTAGCTTTGGGCTGGAAGAATAATCTCCACCTTTCACCTCACTCACAGCACCATGCACTGCCACCATACACTCTGTGTTGAGAAAAAGAGGTGCACCATAAGGCCTACATGGATACTACAGACGTTTTAGCAATACGATTAAAAGGCTGCAGCTTCTTAATGTATTTTATCAAAGATATAATCTGTGATCAGTGCACAGCCCCCTTTCCCATCCCGCCAATCACAGTCCACATAGTTGACATTCCACTTGCATGTAGTTGAGTGAGTGTACATGGTCTACATGCAGACTGTGCACTTTCCACAATGATGTGATATTTGGTGTGGAAAGGGTGCTGTACATGACTCGTTCCTTTGAAATATATTTTCAGCAATGTACTCCCTGACCAACGCAAACCATTTTTGGTAAAAAATTAAAAAGCTTATACAAAGAGGAACAATACAGTGCTGTTATATCAGTGTCTGATTTACAAAACAGTTACCGGTTAACAGTTACCTTGTAAAAACATCTAAACGTCTAAAACTAAAACTAAATTCATGGCAAACCTATTTTTTTGTCGGCATGTACTTCTTATTGTTTCCACAGCAAAACCAATGCAGCCATAACAAGTGCATGCAGCCAAAAATAAATAAATGACGTTAAATTCCAATTCTTGACAGTGATGGAACTTGCTGCAACTTCAAGAGCAAGGTACATCGTTTATACTCATATGAGGAAAGTGCTAATCATATGCATGCGGGTGGGAGGAGTGTGCAGCTTTCCACAACCATGAAGCAACAGTACAGTACACATGGCTCATTACTGCAATGAGGGTGTGATGTTCCTTCCTTTAATATACCCTGATTATACAATGGAACGTGAGTCACTTCTCATGGAGCCCAGTGTTCCTCCTCTCCATCTGTCTCTTCTGGTCTTCTGATTGCAGGGGAAATGGTCGCTATATGTTACACTGGCCAGACATGCAACAGTCCACACAGCAGCCTGGCTGGTGACATAAGGATTAAAGCGAAAAAGCAAACAAAGGAAGAAGCAACCTCATCCAGAGTGTTTTGGTATACCACCAACCTCCAAATTGGCCGAAACCAGCAATGTAAATTCCTCTGACATTGAACACTTCAATATGTAATGGTAAGATGTAAAACACTGTTGCATCGATGGACTGAAACGGACAAAAAGCCGAGTTTTGATGCTAAACTATTTGTCGTTGTTGGTTCAGTACTTTGTAAATTCAGTCCTGTTGTATTAGCAGCACAGATTTGATGGTGACATGCCAGCAGAACACGCTGCCAATTTCTGCTCCTCTTTGCCTTCAAAGTGAAGTTATAAGCGACAAAAGTGGGATCAGAGTAAAGGAAGGTTTTAAAGAGATATGTAATATTGGTTGTATATGTACCTTAGAGCTGCAACGATAAAAATAATAGCCAACTGTTTTGATAATCGTTTAATCTTTTGAGTAATCTTTGATGCACAAATGCTAGAAAATGATGGGTTAGGGTTATGCTGTTATATTAAACTGAATATGTTTGGGTTAAGGACTGACACAACCAGACATCACCTTGCACTTTGAGAAACTGAAATGGACATATTTACTATAGAACAATTTCCAATTTAATGGAAATATTAATTTAAACCTCTCTCATACCATATGTCTGGCTTATCGTCCGTTGCATAACTGTACCGTGACGACCCTTGCAATGATCAAGTGATTATCTGTGTCGACAGATCACAGAAAAGGTGAAATGTGAGCACAACAGAAGCATCTCTGATGAAAAACATTTCAATGCTTCACCGTTTGTTTCTCCTCCATTTTGTGTTCTCTTTATTTTGCTGCAGATCTTTCCATGTGTTCATTTTCCTCTTACATGATACTTTAGGATTACTGACCTTTCAGTAATAAATAATGTGCAACATGCAAGCAATCAAAAAAAGTACTTGCAGTATATAAAGAAAACATCCGCACGAGCAATGATCAGATTGACAGCTTGCTGACACGACTCACTCAGCTGAGGATAACATGATCCTCTCCCAGCATGGCAGTCCCTTAAGCCGTTTAAACTGTCATACTATTGGACAGCCAAGACACCACACGTAGCAACGAGCTCACAGCTTCAGATTAAATTAGATTGCGGACTGTCTGATTCCATCTTCTTTGCCGGCCAGGATTTCCACAGGCCTGGAGCCTTTGCCCTACAGTCTGCAAAAACAGTTGACCTTTGCTCATCCCGCTATTTGTATACTTCATTTTTGATGCAGGTCTAGTCATTGCATAATTCAAATAAATACAACAATTAGAAATGTGTGTACCTTGGTGAATGCACATATCCAGGGTTCACATTTATTAAATATTGTGTAATGCAAATACAACGCCTATATGTTTCCATATAGACTACACTTATGTTGATTTACAAATATAATGATAAGTAAGACTGCAGTATTATGGATACGTGGAGACAAATCAGGGCCAAATGTATCAATTAAAAGATGATTCTTATTAATCTGAAGGAGTGAAATACTGCTGCGTTCACAGACAAGAGAGAAAAGGAAACTGTTTAAAAACATGGAAATGACAAAAAGTATGTAAACCTTTTAAAGAAATGTTTTTAAATATAGAATTCTTACCCTGATTAATGCATGCATCTTGATTAATAAGAGCATGTGCTATATACGTAGCCTAACAAATGGTGTCCAAAAACCAAAACAATGCATTTAAACTATACATTTTACAGGACCTTCACAGATGAGTGTCACTTAAAAATATGAATAATGCTCTGAATAGCATATATTGATATTGTTATATTATTGAAAGTGTTGTAGAAAATTAATGATGATGATGAATGATTAAAACATTATTTTGAAATCTATAAAAAGGTGTACATGAAGTTGTGAAGTAGCCCTGACATATCACACTATTGGCTGATTATGTGCTTGAGGGAGGGCATTTTGGGTAGACATGATTGTAGTCCTTATTTTAACACTCGGAAGCCAATCAGAGCAGACCTGGACTTTTTCTAGAGGCCGGCTTAAAGAGACAGGCGCCAAAACGGAGCGTTTCAGACAGAGGGTGAATACAGGTATATGTAGAACGACAGTATGAGAATGTGTTTGTTATTTTTAACTTTACAGTATGTCAACATGTTTTAGTAGAAACCCAAAATACAAGTATGAACCGGAAAATTAGCATCATATTTCCCCTTTAGGAAACACACTTATTAGGAGAATTGGAGCCGTAGGCCTCAAACCAGGACAGGGGGGAAATATGGTCAAATATAATTACCTAGATCTGCTCACTAATATTTACAATATGGTTGCAGATGCTCTGTTTGGGAAGTATGCACATCTGCCTGCCTTGGCAAAAAGATTTCAACTGTAACATTGAGGTAGATGCATGAAAAGACATAGTAACAAATACAGGATGGTCCATTAAAGATGTCCGATATCGTTCACAGGTACTATTATACGGCATTATAAAGCTGCATCAAATGGGCTTGATACAGAACAACATGTGTTGTGTTGTGCTGTGCAGATGTAGGTACCTTCTTACACTCATTGTGGGAATGATCTTTGTTATTTTCATTTTTTTAAATGGCTTGACACATGCCTTACCAGAATATCCCCAACGTTGTTTACTGGTACATGGATCAGAGTTATCTCCAGGAATATCTCAAGTAGAATAGAACTAGAAGTTTTACGTCATTGGACGTTTGACTCATCCAAAACTTAAATAAAAACTTTAAATGACAAAAAAGAATCACACAAAAAAATGCTGAAAGATACTTTGTACTTACTATAAATATTTAACTTTTGTTATATTTCACTATATATACCCACACCCACCAACTAAATGTAGTTTGTTGGAAATTCTGTGTCAATGTTCCCACATAAGGGCAGCAAATAGCCACCGATTGAGCAATTGTCCGGATTCAATATGTCTTGCAGTCACATAGTCTGTAGCAATTCAAGTGGAACTTCGTTTTTCAGACTATACAAGCCTTAAGCCGCCTGCAGTGAATACAAGTTTGTTGTTTTTAATGTCAACTGGTGTTTATGTGTGGGGTGAAATCTGTGTTATTAATTAATCATAGCATTCAAGAGAGCCCCATCACAGTGGTATCACAGTATACTAAGTATCATCATGTAGTATAATCACTCTTATTTGTTTTACTTGTTAAATCATAAAACGTTTTCAATTTAATCAATATGACTTTTTAAAGGCTCAGTAAATATTCATAATTATTTTTACATTTTCAGTGTAGTGAATGAATTCCTTTCCTATTTTGTTTCCCAGTGCTGTGTGAACAGATACAGAAACCCACTACATAAACGTCCCAAGATGCTGTGAAGCTCTAATTTAGAAATGTCTTCATTTTATTGTATTTTTAAGCCCTTTTGAAAATCCAGAATTTAGAAGTATATCCAATGAATGGTACTTGTTCATCCCATTGTCTGTTCTTAATGACCTTTAGTTATGTCAATACCTACAGCTGGATATGACACAAAGTGGGATGTAACATTGCCACCCTATTTAGGTGGTCAACTCTTTAAAAAGTGTCTTTGCATGTCTCAGTTGCTTCCACCACCATTTCCCGCAAAATAGACAATCCAGTCGAGGCTGGATTAACATTTTTTATTCATATTTTATCTTATTTTATTCAACCTTTGCGATTAAGAAAAGTAATCTGGCTGCTATTATAGAGGATAATGGGAACATCAATATGTCCACACAGGGGACCAGTTGAATTATTCCTTAAAGGGGACACACCAGGGTAGATATAACTATGACTCAAAAAGCACCTTACAGTGAAATATACATAGACATCACCATCTGCTGGACAACTGTGTACAGCAATAACATTCTCAGACTCATAGTCTGCTTTCAAGACCTCCGTTAGTGCCATGCCACATTTCTATTTGTTTTTCTGAAATTCGAGGCAGATTAGAATCTAGAATCCGGAAAAAGACTTTAGATTTGATGAAATCCTTTAAAACAAGTTGATTTAAACAGGAAACAAAGAATGCAAACTATTATTAGAATATAGGCTATTAAATAAAATGAAACATCTTTTGTCACCTTAACCTCGACTGGACATTGAATCCATCAATAGCACACATTTGGCTGATGGCTTTTATGGTTGGTTACATATTGCATATAGTGCTGCAGGGATGACCTATCTTTGTAGGCCAACCTAGAAGTTAGCATCCCCCTGGTTCCCTCTACAAAAAGCCAATAGGACTTTTCCATTGGATTTTGGATTAATGCAGAAAATAAGCTCTGTGCCAAACACAAGTTCATGTTTCTTGGCTCAGCAGTGAACCTTCACAAGTGAACACCACTTTTATGATTTTTGAAGCATAAATGCATTGCCAGAAGACAAACACTTACGTTAGGCTACAAACGAACTACACCGCAGTCGCATGACTTCATGTCACCACCACCAAGCTAAAGGCGGACCAGTGCTTTGCTTTTAATTATGGGGTTTCTTTTAGGAAGTTATTCCTTGTGCGATGCGAGAGTCTAAGGACAGAGGGTGTTGTAACCTGTACAGTCTGTAACGCACACTGAGACAAATGTATAATTTGTGATATTGGGCTATACAAATACATTTGATTTGATGATTAGTTGTCTTGTTTAGCCACTTGTCAGCAACTGCCATTTGTAGGACACGTAAAAGCTTCAAAATGCACGAGTATATTTTCAGACATATTTTATGTCAGAGATCCATCATTGGCTTGGAGACGAGGGGACTGGAAGTGCAACACTGCTGACTCATTTCCAGGTTCATTTACTTTACTGTTTTGGATGCAACTCCGTGAACATGCAGGCAGCTCAAGAGATTCACTGGTTTGACCAAACAGTAGACAAGCTGCACGACCATGACTGACTCTGAACGCTGTATGATTGTTTGTGTCAGATGTTGTGGCTCCACCATCTCAGGAACAGCTGCCCTCGAGGGTTTTTCACACACTAGGATGTTTAGAATTGACAATTGACAGGGGCAGTTGTGTGAGTCTGAACAAGGTGTCAATGAGTGCCAGAGAATGAACCTACTTATTCAAGCTAACAGCAATCAGTAAGTGCAACAGCTGTGTGACATCTTTTTTTTTGCATTGTCGAACTGTCGAGAATAAAGTTGAACTTTCAGTATATGCACCAACACTAGTAGTTTGATTTATTCTCAACATTTGGACTTTATTCTCGAAATGGAAAGAAAACAAAAACATAGAAAAATACACCCTCCTCTCATTTTCTCCCCGTGTGCTTGTTCCTAATACTCTTCCGTAAGGGGGCTTCCACAGAAAGGTTTACTGTGAATTTTCCTTCCGAGAGCCTGACACATTCCAAGGTCTTCCAGAGAGTGGACCCTCGTCCAGGAAGGAGTTGCATCAACCTAGCAGTGTTCTTGGTTAGTTGGTGGCCGACCTGTTCGCAGCAACACTCCGCCACTTTGACATGTTCATGTTGACGTCCAGTATGGCCCCAGAGCCTGCTCTCCACGTGTTGATGCAATTGCTCTGCAGAATCAAGATGGCGAGCCCACCAGTCAGAGTGGTGGCTCCTGTGTAGGTCACCCAAGACCTTCCCATGGCGCTGATTTAAGCGTTCTTGTCCTGGAACACCGCCTCATGGTTTTTAGGGCTGCGAGGGAGAAGCTGAGGTGCTAAGGACCTGCAATATGTCCACAGAAACGCATGAACATCCTCCGCTACCAGGGCATATGGGACGATTTCAGTATGTGTTAATGGGTCAGTGGCAGGACAGTGCCATTGAACAGTGTCCTTGCCTCCAGCGGGATCTCTGCAGGTCCCCAGCATTGCATTTGACTTCATGGCCAGTGACTTTCATCTTTGTCTTTTCCCCTCTCACAATGATTACATTACAGGTCATTTAGCAGACGCTCTTATCCAGAGACGCCTTCGCTCTGTTTCCTGTAGGCCTACGTGGGCTTAGCTGCTAGCTCTCGATGTCTCACTCGTTGTTGGTTCAGGCTGTGGGACTCCCAGGTGGGTGGTGCAAACCTTGAGCCAATTTAAATACACACTGTTGGGGAATTCAAGGACAGTTTGACATCTGAGTTTCAAGAATCAGCTGCTAATGAAAGCTTTAAACCTCATCCTGCCAACTTATTTATCACACAAAGACTACCGACTGGTGTCCCCAAGAAGAAGAAACAACCATCATAGCAAACTATTAACTTATTTCTTACATTAAAAACATTTATGTAATCAATCTTAAAAAGTTAGTTAACTTGCTTATTGTGTAAAATGATAATAGACGGAGCACACGAGGAAATCTGTCTCCCCTGATAGTGTGACATACTTTAAATTATGACCCATGGTAGACATTTTATCTATCCATTTTATTTTATCTATTAAAAATGCAAAGGCAGAATTGGGTGCTTTTAACTGGGGTCCCTTAGGACCCTAATACAAATTGCAATTATAAAATAAAGCATATGCTGGACAAATATGAAAACATGTATACCTCTGGGGTCTGCGAGTACCACAGTTGCTACTTAGGGCTAATGCAGAAAACGTCAAGTGTCCTGAATGCACCATATCATTTAAAACAGGGTTGATTCTCATTTTGCAGTGAAACAAATGGAAACCAGTTTCTGCGTGGATGGCAACTCAAATTTAAAACTAGCAATGTGTATTTGGAAAATAGTTGGAGATGTGTAACGTTAGCACATATTTGATAGAAACCAATACGCAGGCTACACAATGTAAACGGGTACAACACTCAAGTTGGAAGAGTTCCTCTTAGTACAGTACAGTTCTCTGGTTGGGTGCACAAGCTCTAAACATTGTGTAGTGTTGTGTTCAATGTCCAGTGCTCGTAAAGATAAGAAGTGGTTTCTAGTTCAATTCACTGCCAAAGAGATAAATAGTAACAACGTATGTTTTTGAAACTGTGGCACTTTCTTAATACCAAACATTACTTAATACATATAAAAACACATTTGATAGTTTTCTTTTATTTAGACAACCCAAATAAAAGGCACATAACATTGCGCATGTTTATGTAATAATTTGACAAACATACATTTTAAAAAATGTAGGAATGTTTGACCTTTCTGCTAATCAGAAAGCCTAGCCTCTCGTATATACAAAATTACCATTGTTAATGTTCTAATACAAAAGATTTATAAAAAAAAGGTTATCTTATCTTTCACATCTATTGTAACTACCATATCCTTGGAACTAAAATAGTTTTGTACAAAGATATACATTCAACTGCTTTCACAAGGGTCCTGGAATTTCCAATTATTTCTTTTCCTAAAAAATAAAGAGATGTTCATCAATTCCACCAGAAATGTTCAGTTTATCACATTATTATTGTATCAAATTTGGCAAACAGGCTATCATAGTGTATCTACATAAATGTATAAGAACAAAGAAAAGGCTATACTAATATTTTGTTTTAAACAAACAAACAAAAAAAAAAAAACGTGGGGAAAAATGACAAACATGCATATTGCATTTTTCAGTTCAAACTGAATCAACACAGAGCTGCGACACTGTTGAGATAACATGGCATTCATCAAAAACATGTTCAACAGCTAGTGTTTTGGGAGTCATGCAACATCAATCTTGTCCCATTATTTTTAATGGACACAAACTTGCATTTTTATCACTCAGATCTCAGCCAGAGACTGAATTTGACTTCAAAATGTAAAAGAGTACAGCATGTATGCCATTGCACAGTAAATGATTATTTAAATGGACGGCTGTGTTCAAAATCAATAATTCTTGGACTTTTTGTCCCCGATGGAAGTCAAGTCTTTTAACGAAACGATGCCAAATGATATAGGGAATCTAAAAAGGAACATGGAGAATGGAGAGTTTGAGATACATGGTAGATAGTCCATTTAAAAAAAAAAAAAAAAAGGAGCCTAGTTCATGCGTGGGCTTTTATGTGTGTTTCCTGAGTGAAGAGTCCTAGTATTATCTTGGTGAGATAACATAAATGATTGAAACAAAAGAAACTGTGTACAGAAGAGTCAGACAAGACTAATTAGTCACCATTATGATGACAGTAACAGCCTGAAAAAGCTTCACTACAAGGCCAGGCCTTTCCATGTTCAGCCACTAGATGGCCCTCAAGTGCAGGCTGGCTAACCAAAACACTTAAGACTCCAATTTGATCTTTGATAATACTGCTGTTCACCTGTATGTAGGATATGCTTTCAGTGCAAGACTCATTCCATTCTGACATCATGGAAAAAAATGAACACTACAAAAAAAAAAAGGCAGATAAAAACAAACCTTTGCGTTTTCATTCCGATAGAAAACAAAAAGCACAAACATTTCATTGTCAAGAGGACAGCGTCGATGATCTCCACTTGAATGACAAAAGCAAGAAATTAAAAATGCTGACAAGAAAATACATTACTATGTCAACTGTACAAGTTAGTCACTGTACCTCAAGAGCATACCTACTATCTGAGAAGAAAAAGCTAGAGCACTGTGAAAAAATAGTCTTCCATGCAAATGGAAGCTGCTGTCCCTTTTACTAGACTCATTTCCTATAACATTAAATAGTGATTAGCAGGCTATAATAAAAAATAAAAATAACAACAACATACAAAATAACACCCAGAGGCTTTGGGAGAGAACTTGTAAAAACACCAAAAACAGCAATTCATTGTTATTGCTTCAGTCCATTTCTCATCTCCCTTTTACAAAATCACTAGTGTGTCTTCACTACAGAGTCCTCGAGGGTGCTCGAGGAATCGTCTCCTCTCCTTTGTCATTATACAAATCACAGTTTCATCACTCTAACTGACTACTCTAAAGTCTTACGGTTGTCCTGATTTCAAGATAAATCCTACACGAATTCTACTCAAGTGTTCTGCATCTCATGTCAGTCACTTAACATTAGTTAGGATGCAGCTGTGACTTGGGGAGCTCCTACCAGCCACACAGCTCGTGTAAATATTCACTTCGGGATGAGTAAACATGGTTGATGGGGAGAAAGGACAGGAGTCTCTCGTTTCACTTCATTTTCCCTTTCTTTCTGGCCAGTTCAATGCCCTCTCTCCTTTCTACCAGGGTGGGGAAGAAGGCAAGACTTGGGACAGAAAAGGCATGCTATCCATGGACCTCATGGCGATGTTGAGCGGACCGGCCATATTCATGGGCATGGAGGTCGTTATAGCGACCGGGTGGGCGATATTCATGCCTCCCGAGTTAGAGATGTTGACAGAAGCGATGTTGACGGGGCCGGTGATGGTGACCGGGTGCTGGAGGCTGATTGGAGACGTGATGTTGACCGTGTTGGTGCTTATGTTCATTTGTGCGGCGATGGTGATGGGGTTGTGGGAGTGGCCTCGGTTCATCGCTGAGGTGATGGGGGAAGAAATGGTCACCGGTGTAGCTGAGGAAGAATTGCAGACTCCGTTACACTCTAGGAAAGCACAAGAAAGCGCATTTAGCTTTTGCTATGTTGCTACTTAATCATTGGTAGGAGATAAACGTATAGCTAAATGCGCCACACCCTCATCACTCCTACTGCAATCTAATGTGGTGAAAGATTTTAACATTACCAAAACATCATACTTTGTAATGCAACAACCAGAATGAGAGCAGGGTGATTGAACATGCAAGGCTTCATTAACATGAACGTTTTTATGGCTACTACAGCAGTAACACCAAAATGAGTAACGCCAAGATTGGTCAGTGTAATAGATGACGTTGTCTACATTAAAAATGCGTCATCAATATTTTCAACCTGTTTTTGTACTACACTGCAGCGCTGTGTACTGATGCCCTGCCTGTAGCTGCAGAGACGCAGCTACAGGTAAACAAAGTATCACTTTGAGAAAATGTTGGTTGATGGTGTGTGTGTGTGTGTGTGTGTGTGTGTGTGTGTGTGTGTTGGGCTTATCTAATTATTTTATTTCTGCCATTACCTTGGAGCACATTTCTGTGTAGGGACTGTAATATAAGTAAATAAGTATGAAGCATTTGTTTTTCTCCTCTCTTCCTTGTGTTGCACTTTGTTTAATATGCAGAACTTACTTTTTTGAGGGCTTTAATAGAAACCTTTTTTTTTTTAGAGTTGCACCACTGACTTAAATAATAAGGCCTCTTTTTAATTTATTTTGCATCATGTTGGAGTTGCCGGTTTAGTATATTGTTTACAGTTTGTGTTGCATTATACCATCGACATACAATTTGTCAAAGAATAATGAACTCAGATGTCATGGTCAGCTGGAGTTTTTGGAGGAAAATTAGTCGTTAGGATTAATTAAATAAAAGGATTAAGAAATAGTTGAAAAGATTTATTGATAGAAAATTAAGTTGTGAGTGGCAGCTCTAAAACTGATGCAGAAATGTTGAAGCAAAATTATGTTTAAAAAAAGATTCCACACGGCCATAACTTCATAAGTCTTGGAGATGGTTTTAAAATCCAGGGGAGATAATGGAGCGCGAGACTCGCATACAGATTGTTTACGATAAAAATAATTTGTGATTGGAACATTTTCAGGAATTGTCTCTTAACGGTTGAAGACTGTTGTGATGCGAGGGGTGTGAGACGTACCTTTGTTACAGGAGTTAAAGTTGGTCTGTCCGTGAGTCTTCAGATGGCTGGTGATGTAGGCTGCACTGAGCATCTTCCCACAGATGCTACAGGTGACCTTGCCTTCATGCCTGATCATGTGGGAACGGAGTCTGTCTTTGGTGGCGAAAGCAGAGGTGCAGGCCTGCAGCAGAAAGCAGACGGGGTCAAAGGTCGGTGGAGTGCAACAACAACAACATTATGAATAATGATAATCTGGAAGGGGACAGTAATGACTCTTACCGTAACTTGACATTTAAACGGTCTTTCTGAGGAATGCACATGCTTCACATGGCAGCTCAAGTGGTCTGGTCTAGATTAAAAGAACAAAACAACACATTAAATCTTTGGACTGATGCAGTAACAGAGCATGGCGTTTTAATTCCATACTTTCCTGCACAAAGTCGACAGCGTTTGATACTAGAAAAACGTATTTTAAAAAAAATAACTACAAAAGCGTTACAGGTCTTTGCCAATTCTAGATTCTTAGATTATAAATTAGAATTTTAGTGCCAACTATACTTTACTTGTGATTTGAGCAAACATACAGACATGAAGGTTGTTGGAAAACATACGAGTGCGTCTCATTTAGGCTCATTGACAAGGAGCTCCACATGTAAGTGCACAAAGTGAAACGCTAAATGTACAACTTTTCTATACATTGCAAGTGCAGAAGTGCAGAAGCATATGGATGTGCTCTGTTTGCTTTGATAATGAGGGGATGGGCACACAAAAAAATCCCTAAAATATCCGTCAATGGCGGTTAATTCTCCATGATCAATCATGCGAGAATTAGTTTGACCTAGTTTCAAAAACGCACCACACAGAGATGGTCAATTTGTACACTTCCCCCTTGTTTTTCTCCATGAATTATTTTTCCTTCAGCGTTGGCGTTAGTTACAGAAATATGCAGAAAATGTTTTTGAGAATTTACAGGAATTTGAATCGGTAGTTTCCTGAAATCCTAGACTGAGTTGCACAATATCTCTCTGAAGATTGGGAAGAGACTATGTTCGCCACAAAGTTAATTCAACTTCATTAATGCAATATGGGGAATATTGTGTTTATCAGCAAACTGTGAGAAAGTATTAAACACATGTTTACAGTCATGGAAACATGTGAGGAAATGGGCCTGAACAACCATGGCTCTAAATGATCTTTTAGATTGTCAATATAAAACAACATATCACTTGAACATGAACTTTGCATTATGGAAAATGTTTGATAACACCATCACATTTACTTCTTTCACCAATTTGTCATCAACATGTAACGTACCTTATACACATTCAAACGTGGGCATTAGGTGTCCTGACAATAACAGGTGGTGTTTACTTGAATTGAATCTTTACACAGATGTTGCTGTTAAACTGAAGGTTCAAAACAACAATAACAAACATTGTTGACTACACATTCCTCAGAGTTCAGCAGTATACTTTACTGTTCACCACATATTGGCAGTTGCAAGAAAAAGGTCTTTGCCTCTTGACCTTTACAGTGAAACTCTAGCATTCACAAATTCTTCTTGGCACTGATCCTCCTCCGTCAGCTTGTTGTTCCAGTGAAGCTGTGAGCTGAATCATGTTAGAAGTGCCATAATGGAGTGAGTAAGGGCTACAGACTTGGCAGCTGCTCCCAAACCGGAAAGTTTCAGCTGCTGGATCTTCCCTTTTTTTTTTATATATACAAATGAGGAGTCAAGTAGAATCTCTTCAGTCGTGCCATGAACCGGAATCAGGTTTTCACCCCCCCCCCCCCCCCTTTATTTTTGGTCCACTGACAGGGAGAGCAGACTCCAGACAGTGCCTGCCTACAAATCTTGCTGAGTGGCAGTGACTCAGTGCCCTGTTATTCAGTCCCCATTCTCACTTTCCAGTACGTTGATGAATCCCTAACCCCACGTCACTCTGTTGGAGGCATGCCTGAAACTGCCCTACACAGCACAGTGCTAATGTTACAGTTTGGCTCGGGTTCACTGCTCATGTTTTTGTTCAAGTTGTGTTGCAGCTCAGAACTCTTCTTTTACAATCTCTACTCACTCTGTGCTGATATTTTGGTTTGTTAAAAGTGTTTTTATATTGATCAAATCTAAAAAATGAAAAAAGCCACCACGAAACCACCTTAAGCTAAATATGCATCCACTACGTACTAAATGTGTTGACCTGAACGTTAGTGCACGGTTCACTGAATTCCCAGGGGGAAGAGAGTCTGTGACATGCTGGCGGGAACAGCAAAGTGACAAGTGACGCCTCCCCCTCCCTCGATAGTCTACCATTGGTGCTCTCCTAAGTGCGACTGTTTGAACATGTGGTTGAAATGGCGTGGGGGTCAATACAAGTACAAATCTAAACTGCTTAGCACATTTCTAAATATGAAAAACACAGCCACGGGGGAAGCTACATGTACACAGTACACGGCCATACAATCATCCCTCTATATGAAATCCCGGGGCGTCTGACTAATCCAAACATAGCTGGCTGAATCTCTCACAAACAAGTCATGGGTTGCTCCAAGCAATAGAGTCGCTTTTCAGTTAATTTTTGGTAAAGAAGTAGCACCTGGCGATTGCTTTCTTTAACAAATCCTCTCTTTGTATTGAATGTCAAAAACATTCTCATGAACTGCAAACATGAGATGGTAATTTTAGACTCCTACACTTCAGTCTAGCAAATATGTTTTTCTTACTTGAAAATAGAGCAAAAAGCAAAAAAATTAATTTAGTGACTAAAGTTAAAAAAAAAAGTGTTTTTTTTTAGAATTTATCATCGTATTATTTTTAAATTCCAGGCAGACAAGTCAAGACTTCTCTATTTGACCCTGGAATGTAACCAACAGAGGGTGAAATTACTCTCTGTCCCTACTCGCATTAGAATAAATTAGATCTCAGAAGCATACTTCCTGTTTACAATAGCTTGTTACATGTTGATTGAAAGCATATGAAGTAGAGCAGTTGTGAAAACACTTATTTTTTTGCATTTGCCCCCATTTTCTCAATTTAGAATGAGCTATTGTCACTGTGAATTGTCCCCATTTTTGCTAATCCTATTGCCTACCAAACACCTCCTCTGAAACACATACAGAAGAGTTTCACTGGGACATCATTACTTGCACTCAAGAGATTCACTCACGAGATTCACTCACAGGCCTAGACACTCTCACTTTAGACACATCCGAAACAAACGAGCGGCCAATGCAGCGACAAGGACCTGACACCCAGCCGGCCTCCCGCTGGACACTTCCAGTTATGTTTATGGGAGTCCCAGGATGCAATGGGCCTATCTCAAGGAGCAGGTTTACTGAATTAGTTGGATAACTGCAGTAATTAAGTTAAAAACAGTTGCTTCAGTTATTGCTCCAATTAAGTTCTCTATTAAATAACTAATCCTGGACGGCCGGACTTGCCCTGAAAACAAATAATAAAAACAGTTTTATAGCTATTCACTGACAGATATTAGTGTACATTTAGGACACCTAAACTCTATTTCAAATGCAGGTTTAGGAACTAACTGTCATGTTATTTGTTTTAACCATTATGCTACAGGTCTTAGAGGGAACATAAGAACTTATTCCACCACCTCAAGAGCTATATGAGGAATGTACAAAGATATTTGAAACGGGTAATGCTATCTCCCCATGAAATCTGTTGCCAGCACTTAACGGCCGTCCCTCGCTCAGGGTTTGCCGGACTGTCAGGCAGCATGCAGGAAAAATGTCTTCACATTAGACATGTACAATAATTTCACCCTTTTCTCCCCATTTTGTACCGATAGTTTCAAAATATTGTTGAATGTAACCTTTCGGGAAGACATAGCATTGGAGAGCTATTGAATTACTAAGTTGTGGAAATGTTTTAAGACTTTTGAAGGATTGATTGAAGACATTTTAATATCAATGAAGGCCTTATTTTTTAGATTAATTAATTCAATGCCTTTTAAGACTATTTTATGGATCCTAAGGTTGTTCCTTCACAGCTTATTTAGTCTACTTCACTCACGCTGAAGCACTTCCACACCAACGATATGCGTGTGTGCGTTGCTGTGACGTTACCGTGTGTGTGTGTGTGTTGCTGTGACGTTACAGCCTGAGCTGCTATGTGCGACGTAAATCCATTATGCGGCACGTGTGCAAATTTGACCGGGCAAAAATACAGATATACGAGACTGATCAGCCGGTCACGGTGAGCTCTCGATCTGTGCATCTCTATCAAAAAGGCTCCTTTTCGAACAATCTAATCAAAAAAAGCCAAAAAATGTCGTCCTTACCTGGAAAAGCCTTTCCCACACACAGAGCAAACATAGGGCTTGTGGACTCCACCGTCATGAGAGCGAACATGGTAGGTCATTCGGTCCTTTCTCTTAAAGCGTTGCTGGCAGATGGGGCACTCAAAAGGCTTCTCATCCGAATGGGACAGCTTGTGGCGATTCAGGTGGTAAACATCACGAAAGGCCTTGCCACACATCTCACAACCGTGGTTTTTCTTGACAGGTTTGGAGGGTTTCTTGGCGACATTTTGCTGCGGCATATTGCCCATTGCAGATGATGTCATGATACTCCCGCCTGAGGACACAGAGGTGGTTGCTGTGGAGAGGATGCCGGCCACCGTGGAGATGTAGGAAGGGTGGCCGTTGTGGTCTCGGGACATGGTGGAGATCATGGGTACCATGGTAGGGGCTGACTGGGCAGTCTTCTTTGGCCGGGACACCATCTTGATACCGGTGTGGCTGGACTCATGGCGTCGCAGGTGGTAGCTGTCACGGAAGGCCTTGTTGCAGTAGCCGCAGACGAACGGCGTTTTGCCTTTGTGTTCCTTCTTTATCACAGGCATTGGTGGCCGTGCACCTCCTCCGCTGGCCACATTGTCTTTAAGGAGATCAGCAGCGCTGGAAGGGGGCTTGTGGTCTATGTGAATGGGCATGATAGGCTTCTGGTCAATTTGTTCAACTCCTGCATTAAGAAGTGGCAGCAGGCTGTTTTGGGCCACATGGTGCTGGTGCTGGTGGTGGAGGGCTTCATTGGCCTGCTGATGAAACAAACGCAGCAAAGATAAATATTTGGTTGAAACATTTTATACGAACTTCAGGCTAATGATACTGAAGGTTGAACACAAAATGGATATTATATAGTCGAAAAAAAATGCGCATCAATATTGGGAATTGTAGTTTCAAAACAGTTAGATTACCCCACTCCTACTGTATTATTGCTTTGCAAAGCCTGCAAAAGAATTACCATGATAAACCAAAAGTGTTACCGACAGTCATACCACCACTGGAAATGTGTCAGGCGTCCAAGAAAACAACAAAGGTTAGTAAGAGGTTACAGGATACAAAATGGGAGGTGGATCTGTTATTACTGAGGTTGACGCAGCACAGTGCACAAGAATCAAAATATACAAGATGAAAAACGATCCCATCATGACGGTGCTGAATTATCATGTGACTGCAAAGCAAGCATACCTAAATAGAGGCAAAGCAGAGACCAGTGCTTTGAAGAGCAGGCCATTAGCTTAGCTAAGGAGCTCAGTTAGAGGGCATGGGGAAGTCAAGGAGTGAAGTGCGTGCGTACACACATGTACTTTCCTTGGAGTTGGTCAGTTTAGGTTATCATGCTCTAACCAATGTTTCAAAGTGAGCTTAAATTAGGGCTGTCGTGATATCAGATTTTTACTACACAATAATCGTGGCCAAAATAATAAAAAAATAACACAATTATCATGATATCTACAGAATCTTTTTTTTATATACAATTGATCCTTCACTTTTTAACGTTTATGTTGCATATTTTAGTTTTTTGTAGCGAGGTGAAGAGAGAGTCTGTAACCATAACTGTACAAAAGCTAAATTTAAGAGGTGCTGGATTATAACTATTATTATAAAATATCACAGGTTATTGTGACTAGTCTATATCTACATTTGGTCAAAACTGTTAGTTAACCCCCCCCCCCCTTTAGAAAATGCCTTGGATTCCTGTTGACCAGCGTCCATCGTAATTAACAGAAGCAGTCGCAGCCACGCTATCAGCTTGGACGGATGTTTATGCTAATTCATTTCTGTTGATTCATCATCCATGGTTCTTGATAAACTTGTAAAGAGCAGCATTTTCTTCCATATCGAAACATAAATATTATATCACAGTTAATGCTGTTGCTTTTGGTAAACGGTCAAGACAACTGCGTTGAGAAACACCAGCAAGAAAGGGCAAGGTGAAAAGCTTGACCTTTCCCTTTGAGGTTCAATCATCCATCCATCCAAGAGGAGGCAGGGGACAGAAAAGAAAAATGAACCACACAGTGTCCTCCTTATGTCATCCAGCCTATTGTGAGAGACACAAATCTGAGCAGTGATGCCTCAGCAGGGGATCTTTGTATGCTCATCTTCATTGATTTGGATCATCTATTCATGAGACGGGCACATTGTTTATCCACACACACACACTACTCAACCAAACTAGCCGCCATTCCCTCATAAGCAAAGGGACCTGGGAACTCTTAGAGAATGCCACCAAGCCCACCCATCCATTTGTCTAAGCACCTGCTCACACTTGCCACCTTCCAGGATTAGTCATCACCATCATGCCAATGCTAACCCGTACGCTGGCACACCAGGGGTGGGGGGAGCTTTATGTTTGGGTGGGGTGGGGGGATACCAGCCGGGAACCCCCTTTGTGAAGCTTGTGAACAGCAGACATAGCCACTGCAGACAGCCCGCCTCTATACAGAGGTGCAGGGCCTGTAAGCTGCTGTGCCTTCATGCAGCTCTGACCATTTTGACACAAATGTGCTCTGACAACTGGGGCTGCTCCCTCATAAATAACATCAAAATGGAGGGAGTGTCCTGATGGCTCCACGGGCCACTGTAGACTTGAATTGAGTCGGATTATGCACTTGTCTTTCTTCAATCTTTTGTTATGCACTCAACAGCTGCTTACAGAAATCCCAATTTTTTTTACAAAACAAACAAAAGCTATAATTGATCAAATGAAAAAATGGAGGGAAGGAGGAGAGCGCATATTGCAGAAAACAAGATAGAATTTGTTTTGTTCTGGTACATGTAGCCCTCTCTTCAAGTCTAGGAGTTTCTTCTTCACTTGTTTACAAGTTCTTAAATATTTGGCTGTTACCCAGTATGCCGAGTTGACACAACATCGCTTTTGTAATATTTGTAAACCTTCTGGATTTTTTCATAGCCTTTAAAAGCTATATATGTTCATACACTGCAGGGATTCTGTGCTTTGCTTGCTTATGTTGTAGGTTGCAAGTTGAGGTATTTAAAAATTCTGCTAGGAGTGAGCAGCGTGTTTCAGAGGAGGTTTTCATATATTCATTCTTTCACTTGGGCTGCATCATGTAAAAGGGATGATATAGTCCATTTCTAAGCAACTCTCCGTGTTATCCTTCAAGCAAAAACCTGAAATCAATGAGCCAAAACATCTGATAGCAAACAGTCCTGTCGAGAACAAGGAAACGGCTGTGATATGTTATGTGGTTTAAATTGTATACAAATTAAACATATTACCTGGGAGCACAAAGAGCTCTATTGATTCAAGGTTTGACTCAAATTTAATTTCTTAAATGTGGCCACAACTGTGATTTTATAAAGAGGTACTGTATCTGACAAAAGACCCAGATGGAAGGTAACATTAAAAATGCTAACTCACTAGCTAATATACAGTAGCCTACAGCTCTGATGTAGCAAATACATGGAACAGACTTAGTGGTTGTTTTTAATAACTCAAAGGTTCTCCGTTTGCCAGTGTAATCACAGCTGTTACAGAAAGCACTATGTGGTGTATTGGCAAGAATCTTGCAATAAGATACTATTTTTTTTTCATCATCTTATTTTATTTATTTATTTAGTACAGAGAACACACCCATATGCATAAAATCTGACTACATTTTGTTTTGTACTGCAATCAGAACAGTGCGATCTGCATTTGCATTCATCAGTCCCTGTAACTTCCATCATCAGAGCACTACTGTGTGCCACAAACCTTTGCTTGTAAACTATTAACCAAAAATCTCGTTTTTTTTTTAATATATATATATATATATATATATATATATAATCGATACAGTATCTCAAATCAGAATATTCCGATAAGAGTGTGTTGATATTATCTTACACCTCAAAAAAATAAAAATAAACACAGTATAAACTAACACCTGGCGAGTGGTCTTTGTAACAGTGATGTAAAAAAAAATGACCCGTCACCCATAACCTGTGCTACGTAATAATGCTCACGAGCATTAGCTCTTGTTTGGCCAAAGGCATTATTACTACAATTCTGAAAGGTAATAGAATTGTTGTTTCGACGCTGACATTTTTGCCGGTCTTAAAAGCACATGTGTGTCTGATAACTGATTAAAAACAACTGCATTTCATTTAGGCGATCTTGTTCCAGGGCTCTGGGATTGTGCATGCTGGCTCACTGGGACACTTTTTTGAGCCATGTCAAAATGTATGCCTCAAAAAAGATCTATTGTTTAAAAACATGCAGACAAACTGTTGAGCCTACATAAAGCCTTTACTGGGACTTAAACCCAAAGATTACAACTGATGCTAAAGCTCCGTTCATTGATATATTTTATGAATAAAAGGGGGGGGGGGGGGGGGGGGGGGGGCTGCTTGTCATAATGGGCCTGTTTTAAGCAAAGTGAGCTTTAATAAAAACCCACTGTCAGCTACATACTTTGCACCAAATGGAAAACAGAAAGAGGAAACTACTAGTTGGTGAACAAGTCCAGCAAGGTAAAAGACAAATATTTTGTCTGGGGTTGGCGGAAAACAAACCAGAGCTAAAATATTTGCCTCATTCATCAGTTGGCTACAAACACAACTACAAATTAATGATAACATTGCTTCATGTCCAGTAGGCAAGTGTCTGCCATCACGTTAGCCATAACAACGCGGTGGTTGTGTATCTGTCAGCTTGCCTTAAAGCGTTTCTGCCCTAAATGGAAAAATGATTGATGCAAATGTCCAAAGTAATTGGAACACCTTTATTATATCAAATTAAACTGCACTGAATGAGAGTATCCAAAATGCAATTTTGTTTACATTTGGCCATTTGTTTACTGTATTAAGAAACGGATCTACACCAACACATCAACAAAATGGCTTCCAAATGCAAGGTGCATCACCAACAACTATTTTAAACTATGTTTACATGTTTTGCAGTCTCTTGTAAGGGCAATACTTACTTACTGACTTGAAATCATCGTACATGTTCAGTTTAATGTGTCCACCTGTTGAACGTCAATGTATTTAAAACATTTGGGAATCTGTCAGTCAAACGCCTCTGGAAAGAATAAATGTGTGGCACAATTTTTCTTCATGTTCTTATTGTCTATCAGTCTCCTGAGAAAGCCATAAAATGTTTCTGTTACTTTGCAGCATTGTGCATACAAAGCCAAACTGGTCTAAACAACATGATTCACTAGGGGTCTTAAATTGTAGCCCGACAGTTACTGAATTTTTAAAATATCGCACATAATTCAAAAACGGTAGAGGCAGCTGTACTGATGGTATTAGTCAAGCTCATTTACACAACAATATAGATCATTTAAAATGCCTGACAATATATTTAAACAAGAATATGTTAATCATCATCTTTTCATTTATACATACCACAGTAGAGGTAACACAGTGGAGTAATTTAAAACTACAAATGCGGCAAAGCACGTGTCAATCGATGGTAGTTGAATGAAATATTTCCCTCCATACGTCAAGTGCCCAAATGATTACGAAGCAGATTCGCATGAGAATTATAAAGCAACAGTGTGCGGTACATAATACAGGCAGGCCTTCTGGCTGGGTGCCAGATACTCCACAACAAGCAACACCACCCATCTGCCTTTTTCATCAGGAAGAAATAGTGCTCAAAAGATGTGAGTATGGGATCAGTCTCTGAGAGAAGAGCATAATGCTACCAATACCACAAGAAAGGTGATGCATCCTTAATATGCATCTAAACCTTATTACAAATATAATAAAAAGCAGTCGTGCTCTATTCATACTTTTTCTTTGTCTAATACTAAAGCAGGGCTGGTTTTTAAAACACTGGATAATAATGTTAACTTTGACCCTTATTTACATCTTTTAGAAGCATCTTAAGATGAGAAACCTAAAAGTTCTCCAACATATTGATGATGATTTAAGCTTCACTGTGGCACTACTACCTCCTCTTGTCTGCTTCTCCTGAGATTACGACCTGCTTGGTAATGATGGCACACATGAGCCCTTCAAGTTATTTGACTTTCATATGCCTCCTCTCTGGCATATGCCATCAGTGCTCCGTCTCAGCACCAGTTTCATTAACCTGGAGGTTGAACACGTTGGTTACAAAATATTAATACATGTTATTAGCTTGGCATTAGCAAGGGACTCAAACATAACAGTACTACCAACCAAGAACTCATGATACCTGACCCTTCTCCCAATAACACTGACTCATATGAAACTCATTACAATAATAATAATTTAAATTTGAGGATATGGACATAATAGTTTTCAAAAATAGAAAAAAAAAGGGTGAAAAAAGTATTTTTGTGAATGACACTGCACGGTTGCAAAGTTCATTGAGGAGGCTCTTCCCATGAGGAGTTTCACACACCCACTAAAATCCCACTGAGAGCATAACTTCATAGATAATACATCGAAAAATCCCTCGTAAGATTTGGATACCGACCAGAGACAGAAGAATGGCGATATACTTGTGATATGGGTTCATATCCTATTCAAAAAGCATTACAGTTAAACAATCGGATGCGCGGCAAAACATTACATCATTTGAAAAATACCCTCTCCATAAAGACTCGGGGTCTTGCGGGTTTTCACGTCCTCACTAGGCTTAATTCTTTTGGGCTAAGTGAGGCCATGGTAATAAGACATTTCATTCAATGTATTGAACAATAGCCTTCCATCTTGTACACATCGAAAGCCAGCAAACCGTGGCAGACATCAATCTCAACAGCAGTACTCACTTTCTTGCTGAAAATAGATTTATAAATTGCGTAATGTCGTTGCTAATTTAAAATCTGCTTCTTCGTTGCTAGTGTTAGCTGATGTTGTGTGCATACTTTGAATTCCTTTCCACCACGATCTTCCAGAAAAAATATCTAGTTAATAAACAGAACTGCACAGCGCCGCTTATAAAACCATGGGACACTAGTTTTGTAAGCATATTGCGACAGCCTCGCCCAAATTAAGCTGAATTAGCCAGTGAGTTTGATGAAGGCAGCCTAAACATCGTTAGCTAACTTGGCTAGTTACTGTCGAACCGGCTGAGGCAAGCGGAAAGTTCACCGCGGACTTGCAAATCGTCGTCAGTAAATCTCAGCATCCGATAACCTAAGTATACACGTGTACTAACGTCAACCAGTTTAAATCGAAATGATCTGGGATATTATGCGAGTTACAATGACAATATTCGCCGGCATTTCATCTGATTATCCGACGGCGTCCGATCAAAGCCCTCAGTCACGGGGGAAAAAACAGGTCTGTCTCGATTGTAACGGTGCAGTGGCGTCTCCAACCTTACTTCAAATCATCCCGCATGTTTCGCTGGCTTCGACTTGGCAAACAAACTTAAAAAAAGCCAAACGCTGTCGAGTTATTCAACATCAGTAATATAAGTATTGAAAAACAAGCCATATCTTTCAAACACACGTTGAGGAGAATTGATTTTTTGTTATAGCGTCATTCCCAAGCCTCACAGCTGGACGCCTGGATTCATATACCATTGTTTTGCTTGGTTACTTGATATTGGCATTACTCGTTTAAAAACTGGTTTAACCGCTAGGATATCCCGTGCTTACATCTTCTAAGGTTGTTTTACGAGCTATCCCAGTTTCCCTCCGAAAGAGTCAACTTACTTGAAAAAGAAACGTACTCCAGCTCGGCTCCATTTCCACACTTACTAATTCTGTAGGAAACCTTGTAGAAGCCTACAACAAAGCAACCAAACATGGCAGCTGAAACAACTTCCGGTAACCTCGAGGGCGGAACCATTCTACATACTATTTAGGGGTATGGGGGTGGGTGTTAAATTTAGTTTGTAAAACATGATTAGTGTAATCGATTGTAGGGCTCATAAAAGATGTACGAATAAATAAAGACTGCACATTTACTATGTATTATGAAATATAACTGTAAGGCATTATCGGAATAGTTTCTCTGCTATCACATAACTAATTTGACGTAGTTGGATTTCTAAACACCCCTCTGGATGGTTTGAGGCCGATACTGCGAGGGGCATTTGTTATAACAGTCGACCGCTGTCGCATGTGGTTGGGATATGAATGTGTTTCAGTTAAACATTCGTTTTTTTATAACAAATTGATCTGCAAAGCGGTTTATTCTGCATCACAACCATTTGCCCTTACTTCTTTAACACAATGAGAAGAGGTTCACTTCAAACGCAGTAAGAAATAGTCCGCATGCGCAGCAGTTTATTTTCATTCATGGGATGGGGATGAATGAAAACGACAGAACCCATAAATTGGACGAATTGCCTCCAGTGGACCAAAATAACACACATTCAGTCTACTCAGTGACTGTGAATAAACTACTACAACTACCATCTTAAATTGCTGGTCCATGTTTTATGGGATTATTTTCTGCAGAATTTGAGCAATTGTGACAATTACATATGGGTGAATACACTACTTTAAATTAAGATAATTGTTACCAGTGGTGGACAGTTACTAAATATATTTACTCAAGTGGGCTACAGTACTTACAATGTTCAGGTTCTTGTACTTTATTTGACTGATTCAATTTCCTGCTACTTTATATATCTTTACTTCACTATAATACGGAGGCTCATATTGTACTTTTTACTCCACTACATTTATTTCATAACTCTTGTTACTTCGAGATTCAGATTGATAATACAAAATATTATCAACATGTATTTTACTTAGAGTATTTCTACACTGTGGTATTACTACTTTGAAGTACTTTTTAAGTAAAAAACCTGAGTAGACTACTTTGTCGACCACTGATTGTCACACATTGTTGGCGTAGCCAAAGCTATATGTTAAGGCTGCTGAATTATTAAAAGTGAAAGTGGAGTTAAAAGATAGAAAAAAAATTCTACATCACCTCAAGATCTGAAAATTTGACTTGACACTTTCTGAAACGCTCACCAATATACAAAGCAATGTCAGCATTCTTTTTTCCCAAAGGAATTATATGTGTGTTTAGTCATCAGTCTTCTTTGAACCAAATGCAGATTTGTCCTTTACTGTGATATAGCCTATCATTCATCATCAAGCTGTATAACCAATAATGACTCAACCGGAAGAGTGGAAATTTGCATTTGTATCATCATGATGTTTTTGTACCCGGCTCAAAGATGTTTCACACATTGGACTTTAATTTAGTAATTTTCCAGAAGGAAACATGTGATATATTACTGTGAATTAACAATAAATAACTGATGTATCTGTTGGAGTTACTATATGCATCATGCAGGCAGACAATATTAGGAACACAGGAGGCCTAGTCTGTTTTCAAATGACACCTTCAACCTTGTAGGACAGAGTGTGGGGTTACAAGAACAGTAAGTAATGCCAGATGACTGTCATAAGCATCAATGGCTGTCCTATAGGCTCAGATAACATTCCAACATCTTTCATTTACATCTGGCTAGGCACATTCTGTATGTAAGATATGGCCTTTTGTCCTTTTCTTATTCCATATTTGCTGAAAAATATCTTAATGAACTTAAAAAATAAACTGTACTATTCAGCTAATAATGAGCCCATTTGAATCCAGTAATCAGGTTCAAGGCAGTAAAAGAATGTTGTTTAAAGCCAAAGTTGGGTGTCACCAAAGCAACATGGCTCTGATCGCTAAGCAGCACCAGCAATACACACAACAAACACTTATGCAAAAGTAGTATACAAAATAATGTAACATTTGTCCATTACAATTATTACAATATCGACTTATAGTACAATACATGGACATGACTGATCATTTTGATGTTATTGACTTATGTTATATGGATATGACCTTAATCATTTTTGCTGACCTCGATATTGACCGTTGTATTTAAGTGCTTGTTTGTTTACATTACTGTTGCCAACATTTTAGCCAACATGATGCCAGAATAAACAGCAGGGTTTTCCCTACCATTATAAGACTTGGGCATTGCACAGGCATTGCATATTTTTTGTTAACAGAGCCTGAGAGTCCATTTTAATTATTGTTTTGGTTGTCTGGTTTTATCTTATTTATGTTTTATTATTTAGGATATCCTCTCCGGGAACCATCACCTTACCGTGGTGGAGAGGTTTGTGTGTCCCTATGAATCTGAGAGCTGTGTTGTCTGGAGCCTGGTGCACCTAATAGGGTCTCCCAAGGAAAATTCATGTCAGGCGAGGGGCCAGACTGCGTATGGTTCAAAACGACTTCATGAAACAGAAGGAAAGGAAAGAAGAGACCCTGCCCGGAGGAAGCCCGGGGCTCCCGTCTGGAGCCAGGCCCAAAGGGAGGGCCCGACAGCGAGAGCATGGTGGCCGGGTTTGCCACTGAGCCCGGTCTGGCACAGCCCGAAGATGCTACGTGGTGCCTCCCATCCATCCATCCTGTGGGCCCACCACTCATGGGAAAAACCGATGGGGTCGGGTGCGCTGTCACACGGGTGGCAATGATGGTCAGGGACCTCGACGGACTAGACCCGGGCAGCAGAGGCTGGCTCTGGGGACGTGGAACATCACCTCTCTGTGGGGGAAGGAGCCGGAACTAGTGTGGGAGGTGGAGCACTACCAGTTGGATCTGGTGGGGCTTACCTCTACGCACGTCTTGGCTCTGGAACCGTACTCCTGGATAGGGTTGGACTCTATTCTTCTCCGGAGTTGCCCAAGGTGTGAGGCGTGGGGCGGGTGTGGGGATACTCACAAGTCCCTGGCTGAGCGTTGCTACGTTGGAGTTCACCCCGGTGGACGAGAGGGTCGCCTCCCTACGCCTTCGGGTTATGGGGGGGGAAAACTCTGACTATTGTTTGTGCCTATGCCCCAAACAGCAGTTCGGAGTATTCAGCATTCTTGGAGACCCTGAATGGAGCCCTGCAGAGGGCTCCAGTAGGGGACTTAGTAGGGGACGTAGTCTTGCTGGGAGACTTCAACGCACACGTGGGAAATGATGGAGACACCTGGAGAGGCGTGATTGGGAGGAACGGCCTCCCTGATTTAAACCTAAACGGTTGTTTGTTGTTGGACTTCTGTACTAGTCATGGAATGGCCATAACAAACACCAAGTTCGAACATAAGGATGCTCATAAGTGTACGTGGTACCAGAGCACCCTAGGCCAAAGGTCAATGATCGATTTTGTGATCGTATCATCTGATCTGAAGCCGCATGTTTTGGACACTCGGGTGAAGAGAGGGGTGGAGCTGTCAACTGATCACCATCCGGTGGTGAGTTGGATCAAGGGGTGGGGGAAGACTCTTGACAGACCTGGTAAGCCCAAACGACTAGTGCAGGTGAACTGGGAACGTCTGGAAGAAGCCCCTGTATGGGAGATCTTCACCTCACACCTCTGGCGGAGCTTTTCAGACATCCCTGTGGAGGTTGGGGGCATTGAACCTGAGTGGGCGATGTTCAAAACCTCTATTGCTGAATCTGCAGTGAGGAGCTGTGGTCTCAAGGTCTTAGGTGCCTCAAGGGGCGGTAACCTTCGAACACCGTGGTGGACCCCGGTGGTCAGGGAAGCCGCCCAACTGCAGAAGGAGTCCTTCCGGGTTATGTTATCCGGGAGCACTCCGGAAACAGTTGCAGGGTACCGATGGACTCGAAGGGTGGCAGGCTGCCGTGGCAGAGGCAAAGCAGCGGGTGTGGGAGAAGTTCGGAGAAACTATGGAGAAGGACTTTCGGTCGGCACCAAAGAATGGCACTTTGAGGAACTCCTGAATCCAACTAACACAGCCTCTATGGTAGAGGCAGAGCTGGAAGCTGATGGGGGACCATCGTCAATTTCCCTGAGGGAGGTCACTGAGGTAGTCAAACAACTCCACAGTGGCAAAGCCGCAGGGGTTGATGAGATCCGTCCAGAAATGCTGAAGGCTTTGGGTGTTGAGGGGCTGTCTTGGTTGACAAGCCTCGTCAACATTGCGTGGAAGTCTGGGACAGTGCCTAGGGGGTGGCAGACCGGCGTGGTGGTTCCCCTATTCAAAAAGGGGGACCAGAGAGTGTGTGCCAATTACAGGGGTATCACACTTCTCAGCCTCTCTGGTAAAGTCTACTCCAAGGTGCTGGAAAGTAGGGTTCGGTCAATAGTCGAACCTCTGATTGAAGAGGAACAATGCAGATTCTATCCTGCTCGTGGAACAACGGACCAACCCTTCACTCTCACAAGGATCCTGGACGGGGCCTGGGAGTACGCCCAACCGGTCTAGATGTGTTTTGTGGATCTGGAGAAGGCGTATGACCGGGTCCCCGGGGTGATACTGTGGTAGGTGCTGTTGGAGTATGGGGTGACTGGGTCACTTCTGAGGGTCATCCAATCCCTGTACACCCAAAGCGAGAGTTGTGTCCGGATACTCGGCAGTAAGTCGCTTTATCACCAATCCTGCTTGTGATTTTCATGTACAGGATATCGAGGCGTAGTCGTAGAGGAGAGGTGTTGCAGTTCGGTGGCCTGAGGATCTCATCGCTGCTCTTTGCAGATGATGTAGTCCTTATGGCATCATCGGTCTATGACCTTCAGCAGTCACTGGATCGGTTCGCAGCCGAGTGGGAATCGGTTGGGATGAGGATCAGCACCTCAAAATCTGAGGCCATGGCTCTCAGCAGGAAACTGGTGGATTGCGTACTCCGGGTAGGGAATGAGCCCTTACCACAGGTGAAGGAGTTCAAGTACATCGGGGTCTTGTTCGCGAGTGGGGGGACGATGGAGCGAGAGATTGGCCGGAGAATCGGAGCAGCGGGGGCGGTACTGTATTCACTTTACCGCACCGTTGTGACGAAAAGAGAGCTGAGCCAGAAGACAAAGCTCTCGATCTACCAGTTGATCTTCGTTCCTACCCTCACCTATGGTCATGAATGCTGGGTCATGACCGAAAGAACGAGATTGCGGGTGCAAGTGGCCGAAATGGGTTATCTCAGACGGGTGGCTGGCGTCTCCCTTAGAGATAGGGTGAGAAGTTCAACCATCCGTGAGAGACTCGGAGTAGAGCCACTTGAGGTGGTTCGGGCATCTAGTAAGGATGCCACCTGGGCGCCTCTCTAGGGAGGTGTTCCAGGCTGTTTTTATATCCATTATCTTAGGGGCATAAAATGGTCTTGAAATGACAATAATACCGTGTATCGCAATTTATCATATGTGCTAACACAGCACAGTTATCACAGTATATCAAAGGAAGTAAGACATAACTCAATAAGAGTACAATTCTTCTTTTAAACTGAATGTAGCCAAAGAAAAAACAAACTACTAACTATAAATGAAAATGAAATCTGAACACAACACTTACAGTTTATAAAACTCTTAGCTGAACAAAGATTTGTTTATGCAGCCCTTACGTATAACATAGCTCTAGTGTGTAGAACCACCCAAATAGTGTTGTTAAATAACAACTTTTCAAAGAGCAATTTCCTGCTATTTTGTCTGATTATTTTACACTATTTCAGCAGAAAGTGGGAAAAAGGAAGGTTAAAGGTGCCCTTGGTGCTTGTATTTATGAATACTATTTGAGGTATTGTTTGCTCCATAACAAGCAAAAGTTGAAAAAAAAAGTGAAACGTTGCTTATACTTCTTAAAACTTGTATCATAAGCTATATGAAAATTGATATATGGTGAATTTCCACGAAGAAACTTGACTTGTATTTCAGCTCCAAAATGAAAGTGGACACAGATCCGTGCTTGCATCAGTATTGTGCACACTCTTTCCAGCACGTTCTTTGAACTCTCTGCTCGTCCGTGAATGGCTGTTCAGTAAAGGTGCCCCCATTGTACATTTCAATCTTTGTCCCACTGTACATTGAAAGCCTTTATTCACATACAGTGCAACAAATGTTTCAGTTAGAGTTAGAGAATATGTGTGGTCAGCCCATTCTCCCCTCATCCAGCTCAAAAGACACGATAACGTCCAGCAACAGGCTCCACCTGAAAATACAGTTATGCCGATTGATTCATCTGATATTTTTCCAGCTTTGGATAAGGGAAACTCAGATTCTCCAAAGGTAAGATCCTCCAGGACAGGAGAACAGAATGAATATCATCGACAAAAATACACATTTCTGTTACAGGAAATGTTGTCTCATTGAATGTAACTAAACTCTTATGTAAATGTGAAAAACTACTGGTAATTCACAGCTTTATACAATATGTACTATATTGTATGTAATAGCATAATAATAGCATAGCATTTATTATTACTCAAGCAGTTTATTCTTTTGAAGAAATTCATAGTGAAACGTTACATTGAAGGTCATGCAAGACCAAGCTAGATACTATTTGAAAGCCATACATGAGTAAACTCATCTGGTTTCATGCGTCTGCCTTCCTTGGTAAGACTGTGTCATATTTAGAGCATTTCCTTCTTCCTTAGAAGTTCAGGGTGTATGAGCAACCACTGTAATTTGATAATGATTCAGTTAGGGCTGGGCGATAATTCAATATGATAATTTATCGTCTTCAATGGCATCGCATCAAGATGAATAAAAATCATATATCGAAATATCGTGATACACAATTACGTCGTCTAAATTGTTAATAACAAGCACATGCTAACTCAAATCTCCCAGAAAATCTGATGTGAAATATTCTGAGGGAATATCATTTGAAGAATGCGGTTTTGTTTTTACATCACATTAGTACTCATTTCAATGCCATTAACAAACTGGACTTCAGTTAAATTCAAATATTGTCTTAATCTGATTACTCTGTATTTGTGTGCATGCATGTTAACATAGTCATTGTATAGCTGGAAATATTTGTTATTATTTCTCTATGATTTTACTTGAACTGTTCATTTTGCACTAAAGTTCTTAATTAAATGAGAAAATACTCAGTATCTTTTATTTGTCAAGAATTTATTTCATACACGAATATAATAAAAAATAGGCTTTACCATGTGGTTGTATCATATTGACTATTTAGTTACTGAATTATCAGAAAACATGCTATATACACTATATTGTTATCGAAATATGAATTGACCTATGTTGTGATAGAAGATTTTGGCCATATCGCCCAGCCCTAGATTCAGTTAACAATCAAAATATTCCTCCTGACTACTGTTATTAGTAGTAATAATGTTTCAAATATTGTGTTTTCCACAGAAATGGGAGACTGGTCCATTCTTGGCCGCTTCCTAACGGAGGTTCAAAACCATTCCACAGTCATTGGCAAGATATGGTTGACGATGCTGCTCATCTTCCGCATCTTGCTTGTTGCGCTGGTGGGGGATGCTGTCTACAGTGATGAGCAGTCCAAGTTTACCTGCAACACCCTGCAGCCTGGATGCAACAACGTCTGCTATGACACTTTTGCTCCTGTCTCACACTTGCGCTTCTGGGTCTTTCAGATTGTTCTCGTCTCCACACCTTCTATCTTCTATATTGTCTATGTCTTGCAAAAACTCACCAAGAATGAAAAGCCAGAGGATAAGAAGGTCGAAGTGGTACCCAGGTCATCGCCTTTACTCGAAAGGGACAAACACACAGGAGGAGATAAAGAGACGACACTGGAAGCCGGCAGTCCTTATAACACAACATATAACAATGAGGACTGGGGCTCAAGGGAAGGTGAGTGTGAGAAGAAGAGCCACTTGGAGGAAGGTATAAAAGAGGTAGAAAAGGACCCAACACAGCTCTCCAGCCAAGTGTTACTTATCTACATCATACATGTTTTGCTGCGCTCCATCATGGAGATTATCTTCCTCATTGGACAGTATTACCTATTTGGATTTGAAGTTCCACAACTTTTCCGTTGTGAGACCTACCCCTGTCCAAACAGGACTGACTGCTTTGTGTCTCGAGCGACAGAGAAGACCATCTTTCTCAACTTCATGTTCAGCGTCAGTCTAGGTTGCTTCATCTTGAACATTGTGGAGCTGCATTACCTAGGCTGGATTTATATTTTCAGAGTATTGTTCTCTGCATGCTGCACATGCTGTGATACAGATAGGCAGCAGGTGGATTTATACTCCGACAACAACCCACTGTTGCTTGAGCTCAAACACTCTCTGCGTGGCAGGGTCGTCCTGCAGACCACTTCTTCCGTGTCCCGGGACAAGAGCAGCGGTGTCCCAAACCAAGGCCCGGCCATCTCCTTTGAGACAGACTCTACACTGGAGTGCACTTCCAAGAGAAATCCAGATGAGAAGGAACGCAGCAAGACTAGACTGCACAATATGGCCAAAATAGGAAGAGGGAAGAAGTCATGGCTGTAAATGATTTTAATAAGAAGAAGTCTGAGGAAGAGCCTGGTGCTCGAAACGTTACACAGCATTATATTTCTTCCAACGGGAGCTACTTGCTGTGCGGATCTATTTGTTTTAACTCTGTAAATTATTTAGAAGCATATTTTTATTTTGTGTTATATACAGTGGTGGACAGTAACATTTAGTTAATACTGTACTTAATACTTAATACTATACTTAAGTGCAATTTTAATTTACTTACTTTACTTTACTTATTTGGGTATAATATATCTATTTCCTGCTACTTTATATGCTACTTCTACTCCAATAAGTAAATACTTCAGGTAAATACTGCACTTTTTACTCCACTACAATTATTTGATATCTTTTAAGATTCCGATTCTGATTAATAATACAAAATAGAATCAACAAGTCCTTTATTTTGTTTTATTATAAGTTAAGATTGATTTTATTTATCCCTTGAAATTAACAAACTGCCCAGCAGTTTATATAGTCAAAAGTAAGCTCCTCTATTACCAACATTAAAGCGATGAACACATTAAAGTATCAATAATTATAATACAATACAATAATATAATATACATTATTCTGGAATTGGCCGTAATGAGTACTTTGCTTTGGCACTTTAATTATATTTTATTTCCCATATTTTTGTACTTTTACTTGAGTAACATTTTGAATTCAGGGTTTTTACTTGTAAAACAGTATTTTTACTCGGTGGTATTACTATTTTACAAACGATATGAGCCCTTTGTCCACCTCTGGTTACATATATATTTTTTCCATTTATGACTGCACTTGTATATCTCTAAATGGATTGAAATTGAAATATTTTCAGGATGGATCAGTTTAAGTTATGAAGTTAGTGATTATTAAAGTGTTTCAGGGAATTTTAAGGAGAAACTGTGACAAATTCAGTGTATTTATTTATAGCCAAAGAAAAATCTTCTTGCTGTCTTCAATGACAAATATATCCCATAATATATAAGTCTTCAAAAGCTTGGGCTGAAATGTAATCATATATGCAAAAGTCTGAAATGCATAAACGTGGGAGGCACAAACTAGCATTACACAAACACAAATATTTAAAACTACATTTTATTCAGGTTCAAATTTAAAGTCAACATCCCTCACTAAATTAAGTGTATGTGCATTGAGTGCAAAAGTGAGTCCTGACAAGCAAAATTGGGTAGTTACCTCTTTATATATCCATAGTTCTGTACCTGCACATTTAGTGTTTCAGTAAATAAAAAGACCAGGAGGGGTCACTGCTGTCCGGTTAACACTGGTGCTGCCTTCAAATACTATTGGAATTACTAGAGTTTTCATAATGACGACCCACATACGATTATAGAAGGCTAAATTTGGCACAATTTGTCCATATGTAGGCTAACATTATAAAGATGGATTGTATGAAAGCAGTATAAGTTAAAGGTGATGAAAATATTTATGTTTGTTGTGTTCTTCTATTCAAACAATTTAATGTCCGTTTAAAAATAATTATGTTTCGTTTTTAAATATATGACTATTCTATACATGATTACTAACTGCCCGTTTAAAAAAATAAAACAAAACATAATCATGAGATTGTATGCCCCCAGGTCGCTTTTTAACTGACCATAGAGCCCATTGTGATAAAACAGAGTTTACGGAAAGCATTTGAAGGCATCACAAGTACCTACATTTCTCGCACCTACTGTCAATTCCAAGGAGAAAAATGCTGAAAACTTCAAGTAAGACCACAACACAGGTAAGTCAGTGTCATTTCTGCTAATAGACTTTACTCTGTGTTATTTTATATTACTGACATTGTTTCACTGCTGAAAGTGTTCCCTAAGGCCACCGGTGCTAGAGAATGAGGGCAAAGCAGCTTAAAGGGAGAACATTAAGCTCTGGACTACATGCAGCGACAACCTAGCTTTAGCATGTGTAACGTTAGCCTAGTAAATTCAGTAAAGCTAAAAAATAAGGTTTTTTCTTATTTAATGTAAAACGTCATCATGATAATATTCACATAATTATAAAGTGCTGTAAAGTGACTGTATTGCTATTTCATAGCCTGTTTGACCCCAGGAAATTTAATTAAGTGTGGATTAAGTGCGAATTTACTGTTTATGGGTTCACACAGGCTACTGCAAGGCATTCAGCTTCGATGTAGAGTCTCGTGCACAAATGTTCAGATGAACAGCATCACTTTAGTGGTGATGCTGAACAATTGACAGCAAGACATATGAGGCCAAAGATCTTCGAAACTGTGTCTGTATGTAGGGCAACGTCAAGTGTACAGTGGCATAGACATGTGTCAGAGTATAGGACTGAGAGAATACATCCCAAATCTAGAGTATAATCATGTTTGCAGGTCATTTCCTTTGTTGAGACTTGTAATGCATCAATAAGTGCTGCCAGTTCCCTTTCACCCAGCTCACATAGTATACATTTCTTCGGATTTGAGTTATATGAGTTGATACTGTGGATGGAAAACCCATGTCTGATTAAAATGATACAAAAACTTCAAAAATAAGATGTAGGAAGAATGTTAAAATGGTGGACTGTGAACTCTGGCAACTGATGTGCCTTCTTTATCTTGTGTGGATAGTTACATTGTTGTCTCAAGAACACAAATAATAATGGATGTTTTAGGACTGATATCATATTTCATAAATAACATGAATATAACAAACACAGCGGTGGACGAAGTATTCAGATCATGTAATACCTCAGCTAATAATTGGCATGCCAGTACCTTAGTCAGGCTAAACTAAATATCCTCTTCATGTTCTCCTCTTTTTCCTCTTACTTACAGATGACATTATAGATGCTCTATCTCTCATCGTATATAAAACTGTCCTTTTGTCGCTGTAAACAATTCAAACTGGTACAAGACTACAGAAAAGTTTGAGCATGTTTCACCTAATTAAGAAAGACAAAGAGAAGGAGAAGGACTTGATCAAGAAGGAGAAGAAAGAGAAGAAAGAGCGTATGTCCCAGGCAGAGTTAAAGAGCCTGGAAGAGATGAGCATACGGAGAGGCTTCTTCCACCTCAATCGAGGGAGCTCTAAGAGGGACTCCAGGGGCAAATTGGAGATCTCTAGTCCTATCCCAATTAAGGTGGCTACCAACATGGAGCTCAGCCTGACAGACCTGGAGGCTGAGCGCCTTCACAACACCCTGGGGACAGATATGGGGCAAATGAGTGCAAGTACCTCTGCTGAGGACGTGAAGGGAAATGAACTCGATCATCATCGCAGCTCCGTAAAGGAGAGAGCAGCAAAGTTTGGGGAATTGACCAGGTTGAATTCTGTGTTAGGCCAGAGGCACGTTTCTTTTTCCCAGAGGAGCAAAGAGGACGATGCTGTGGAGGCTTTTAATCTCTATGGACAGAACTGGACTTCATTTTCTTTCAAGTCCCACTCCAACCCAAACATCCATGTGGTTCACATTCCTGAGATGGTGGAGAAAACCTTCCCAGGAGCAGACCTACAGCTGCCTATGCTTGTTGCTCCACCAATACCAGATCCAAGAGAGCTGGAGATACAGCGGCGCAACACTGGGGATTTCGGCTTCTCTTTGCGAAGGACCACCATGCTAGATAGGCAGCCTGACGGAGGAGCGTGTCGGCGCGTGGTTCACTTTGCTGAACCGGGTGCTGGGACCAATGACCGGGCTCTGGGCCTGGTGCCAGGAGACAGGCTGGTGGAAATCAATGGGATCAATGTGGAGAACAAGAGCAGGGATGAGATCGTGGAGATGATCCGTCAGTCTGGAGAGTCGGTCCGGCTCAAGGTGCAGCCGATTTTGGAGCTGAGTGAGTTGAACCGCAGCTGGCTGAGGACCACTGAAGGCCTGCACAGAGACGTTTCCGATGTAAGTAATACTAATGACGAATCATTTTCAGTGCACTGAGTGAATAGAGTCTAACTTGCAAACACAAATTCTACATTTACTGATTTCTGTTTCTTCATCGCATCATTTCATACCTATACCTAAGTGCTAACTTGGGGTGTCGTGATATACCGGTATTGACGATAACTGTGATATTAAAAAAATAAAATATTGATATAATGTTTACAATACACATATGATAATACCGTATAATTAATTCAGCGCCTTATTTATTGATTTATTTTTTGAAATTTCTATGGATAATAATAATAATAATACATTTTAGTTCTATAGCGCTTTTCTATACACTCAAAGACGCTTATATAGATATATAGATATTGTAATAATATTGTGAATTCTTTTGGCCAAGATAATCGTGTAGTGAATATCTGATAATGTGACAGCCCTAGTGCTTACATTACAAAATGCTGCTTTTTTGTCTCGCGACAATTTCAGACTTTAGGAAATTATTTTTGAGAGTTTGTGTTCTGGTGCTGTGTTATTTGTGTTTTTAAAAATATACCTGTGGAAAAATATACAAAAAATATCTAAAACAATTTCTTAATTAAGTTTTTCTTTCTTCTAAGTATGTGGTATTGTACCTTGCGCCCACATGTAGTGGATTAAAGATGTCTAGATCACGGGTGGAACTGTAATGACACTGGTAATGTGCTTTTGTGCTTGTATGTATGGGGGAGTGTGTGTTTTGAAAGAGAGAATGTGTTCTGTGTATATATAATCCCCCCTACCTCCCCCCACTCCTTTGACACCAAACAATAGGACGCTGAAAGAAAACAACGGCCCAAGCGCCACCACAGACCATGGCCATATGGTCTTGTAAGACTTGGCTGGCAGCCCATTCAGTACTTTTCGCTTGGATAATCATGTGCAACAAGTAGAGGAGCATCACGTTAAACTCTTTATTAGCTGGAACAACAGACACATGCATTTGATCATTCTTAAGTATGTTAAGACAGTGGGTACGATAAGCTTTGGTCTGAGCAGTGTACTGTTATTTAAGGTATATCATTAATGTTTTCACAGAGCTTTTGAATTTTTATGAAAAATGCCTGTGACGTGTAGATGTAGATTTTATTCTGTAATCATAACATTTGAGCAAAATACAATAAACAGGCTTGATTAAAATCCCAGCGTATTAATTACACTATAGGAATATAAACATTTCTGTTTGAAATGGTAAAAGCATAATACTGTTTGATATCATGGAACTTTGGAAATGACCTTTCTTAGGTACATTATTGTATGTATATTAATTCTACAATACAATAATACGTAGATTATTGAGACCAAGGGTCGTAAGTGAAGCAAATGCCTTAAACCTGCATTCTTTCTAACAGCCAGCAGGGGGCGACTGCACTGGTTGCAAAAAGAAGTTTGTGTAGAAAATGACCCTACTTCTCACTAGATTTATGAGTTTATGAGTTATCTCAATCGCTAGTTTCTAGTCTTCCTAAATATAGCATGATGTTCATTTTGTAAATAATAGTCTCTATAAAGCAGGGTCGCTGCCACGGCGCTGTCCGGTCTGTGTGTCCGTGTTTTTCTCTTAGAACTTTAACCCTTTCCCAGACAAAATGGGAAATCAAGGCTTCAAAATCGTAATCTACAAACCAATGGGTGATATTACATCTACTTCTTATAGGACTAGAGTCTATAAGGATGGTGAAGTCAAAATGCACTAACAAACTTACTAATATACTGTATAAAGATTTTGTGTAATGAATGAGATTGTCTCCATTCTTTCAGAGCACGTCAGGGTTGAAGCCTGGGTCAGATTAGCGCAGTGTGGACTCATACTTATACTATATACTTACTTAACAAGATGTAAAAGGTGCACTGTACAAGGCTGGTGTGTAGAAATCTAAGACCTTTAGAGCAGTGACAACAGAGACCGGCCCGCCATTAGTGATCAAATATTAAGTGTGTATCTCCATTGGTGTGCTCTTTAAAACAGCAGGTGAGAACTTGATACGTGCTGCTTATCTATTTGTGTGTATCACATTGTCTCTCCTATCCAATGCTTTTACCCATATTACCATCATTTTGAATTACATGGGACTGTACTTATGTGGGAATTAATGTTAACACAACCAGAGACACAATTCCTTTACTTCGCTTTGTCCTACATTCAATTGATCTTGATGATCATCATTTTAAAAAGCAGAAAATGTGCATGTGAACGTGACCTAGAAGCAACAGCGCTATTTATAGGTGGTTATAATAAGACCTAGATTCTGGATCTAGAGCTCGGCAACACAGTTAGAACCATGATGCATGAGCACATTTTGCGGCTGAATTTTTTAAATGTTAGTAAAATAGTCTGACATTTTGGTTAATATGCTTATTTCTTGCCAAGTGTATGGCGAGAAGCTTCAAACCATGCTCATATATGTATGCTAATAAATAAGCTACAACCAGGAGGCTGTTAGCTTAGCTTAGCATAAACACTGGAAGCAGGAGGAAACAGCTAACCTTGCTCTAACCTAAAACTCAATAATTATATCACTATCTGTGTTATGGGATGTACATCTAGTTGGGGTTTCACAGGGGTCATCGGTGTAACTGTTTATTGAACGAAACTAAGTGTTCAGGTTTGGTACCTCCCGCTCTCGCATTGTCCACTTCCTCTTTCTGTTTTACCATTATATGGGCTCTGATTGAAGTAACTTCAGATGGTTTGCATTGTATAATACACCCCTCACCTTTACACACAAACAAAGGAATCTCCTCACCAATATAATTGTGTCTGGCTCTGATATCAAACATTTCCTTATTTGCTATTCAAAAGGTCAGTAGTAGATCACTTCTCAAGAGGTAGAAACTTTAAATGTGCCCGGCTGTATTCTGTGCTTAAATTAAATCATTTCATGGCGAGCACAAGTACGCACAGCTGAGCACATGAACCTTTTGTCCATTGGGTGGCAGCCATTGTCCACACTACACAAGGCCAACAACTCCTCTTCTGTTTTGTCCCTTCTGATTTGTTTCCAAAGCTCCTGATTCACTGTAAGCGCTTCATGAGAGACACAGTTTCAGACCTCTCAGGCCAGTGGACATCTCATCACTGAGACTCAAAACACTGTTGTGTGAAGTCACATTCACAGTTGATGAAAACTGGGGAAATTAAAGAGGATCGACTAATCTTGTGTTTCGAAACAAGGTGGATAATGAATCCTCACACTAGGGCTGTCCTCGTCTAACTAATCCTTTAGTTCATTTAACTGATTAACTGAGTTTCCCCGCACAGATTTATCCAAAAGCACCACTTTGAATCTGGTGTTTACCAGAGATGTGCTCAAAAGTTTCTTAGAAATAAGTTATTTAGCATGAAATAAGCATTAATAACTAATCATATAAATAAATCTTTGTCGACTAACTGACTAAGTTCAGTTTGTATGAGGGAATCCCGCTGCACTGCAAAGGAGAAGGTGTACAGTTTGTAAGTGGGGCTGTGATATCCTGTTTCTTCTATTTGTTGTCTCACAGACATTCTGAAGGGAGGGGCACTGTGAGACAATTCTCCAGCTGGTCGAGGAAAATCAATTGGTCAGAGGCATTATGACAGTTAGTGTCTTCATGGACACCACATGCCGCTTTGTTGTACACCTGAGTCTATTGCAGAGCTGACTTGACATTTATTTGATACCTTTTACTTCCATATTTAATAATTATTTCTACGGTGACTTTGTATCTTGATCTCCAGCTTTCGAAGCTCGCAGTATCACCTTTTAATTTCAGAAACACAGTTTAACTCGCATGGCACTCGGAGAGCACAGACCTCCGCCAAGGCTAATGTTGCATTCACTTGCTCCTTGGATGGACCCATTTCCAGAGTTGAGAAGACGTTCTTCTGACTTTGGTGTATTCATGTGCTTTAAGTCGTAATGTGGAAACAACATGGATGCAACATGTTTCTTCATTGGACAAGATGAAAAAACCGAGACTAAAACATAACCTACATACATATGGTTGAATAACAACATACGGGAAAAAGCAGATACATGTAATATTTAACATGCCATATCACACCTTTCAGGAGCTAATGTTACCTGTTTACATTTAATGCTGCTAATAGCCTGAATGTCAGGGTGACCCATGGCTGACCTGATGTTCCCATGTTGTCATCTAATATCCCTGCATCACTTATCTGTCATCCCATACATTTTCTGTCTTTCAGTCCAGACACAGTTTCTTCATCAGGAAATCAGCAAATCTCCTCCCCAAACAACCCATCTGAATCACACCACCCCCCCCCCCCCTTTAGAAGTGGGTAGATGCTACAGCAGCAGATTATCAACACAGGCGTGGATTAGAAACAGGCAGGGCTTCCAAGAATAAAGCTGTTTGGTACATGATAGAGGCTATTACTTAAGATGCCATTTTCCTTCCCGCTATTCTTTAAATGTAATTCATATTTCGTAATTTAATCCTTTTTTGCCCTGGTTTCAGACCTTGAGCTCTCATGGACTTCTACAAACTGAAATGAGTCACTGCGACATGTTGAGGTAGACATACTTGACATTCTTGGGTGGGTGACTGAAACCATTCAATGGACACTTGTCAGACACACTCTCATCTGTCAGACATTTGGGCTACACATAATGATTATTCTTTTGATTAGTCGATTAATATAACAATACATTTAAGACAGACGGGAACCATAGGTGATCACAGAGTAATCACACCTGAGTTTTAATTTGCTGCTCCCTTAATCAAGCCCACGCAGCCTACTTTCATAAAGAAGTTCTGATTTGGAGGCCTATTTACTATTATTGAGTAAAATATGGGTCACTTCCTGGAATTTTCAGAGGACTGCAGATGGATGTCCCATGGTTCATTTGTATGCCAAAGCATGAACACTGGTCAAATGCTTCAGCCATTTCAGCCTGCTTTTTTTTGGATTACACTGTATGGAGATTTTAATCTGAAATGTTCAGTTTCCATTAATAAATGTAATACTTTTATTTCAGGGACATCCTGTCTATATCCTGTTCTATATTTTTTGTCTGTCTGGTATACTCTGGCTTTTATAACTGGGACTACAACTCAAATTAATACGGGTTTGGAAAATAAGGAAATTGCAGATATTTTTGTCGACAAACCGATAATCTATGTTGAATTTACAGATTTCATATTATTGATTTGGTTTAAGTGGGTCAGAATCAGCAGTGGTTATGGTGTATAGAATCCTTAATCTGAGCTCTGCACTAGCCATGTGTAGACAAACAGCCGACATGATGCTGCGTCCCAGTAACTGACTCTGGGGATTAGCAAACTGCTAGATAGATCAGCGAGGCTGTGTGTTTGGCTGGGTGCAAGCATTTGAGCTTCTGATTCTACCATGAGGAAGAAACACTTTATAGCAGATTAGGCTTTACTTTTGCACTTTACAATTATAAGAAAAAACATTCTTCTCATGATTTTAAGTGAATTACTTCAAACACCCAATAGCTAATTTGTACTTTCACTAGTTATTTGATAAATTAAAGTCTTAATGAGTTTATGAAAAGGAAAACAGTATGCCAAGATTGGATTAGCTCGTCCCTGCCCAGCAAAGCCTGTTGCTACATTTCTGTTTCGACATTCTCACCAAGGAGAGGAATGCCTAACCCCCCAGACAACTCATCGTTGCACCGCTTTTTAACCAACTGGTTTTACAGCAACAAAGTATTGACAAAGTTTTCACTTTAAGTCATGGCTTTATGTCAAAGATTTTGTTTTGAATGGGAGAGTAGTGTAGTTATAAAATATTATATATGACTGTCTCATTATAACATGTTTAAATCTTGATTTAGTACAGGAGTGTTATTTGTTATAGTGTTAATCTTAGATTGGGTCCTGCAACGACTGCTTTGTGCGTCATTGTTTTTCACCCAACAATACCACCTCTCGAATTTAGGTCAGTAGTGTGTTTAAGCAGAACCCTTTGTGAAATAGAGAAAATAATACATTAGTTTGTAGCGCCCTCTTGTGGTACAGCATGGTGAGGAACATGCCTTACACAAATATTAAACCTACGCCGTGGCCTTAGATGATCGGTTCTTTGTATGTGTTTGCATGATTGTCTGTCTTTATGTGTGCATTACTTTAGCGAGAGACAGGTTTCTCACATTAGAGTGAATAAAGAGGATTCTTGTTTGATGTGCAGATAATAGTGTGTATGCTTCACACTGTGACAAACATCTTACTCAACGTGTTATTGTGGAGAGGAATAGCATATTAAATAAGCTTTTATTCAATTTGGAGTTTGGAGAAGGACATTGTTGCACTTAATAGTGAGGCATAGATCTTTATATCATCTCTTTTATTGTAGCTCTCGTGTCAAATGGAAAGGGCAAATAAAAGTTTGTATATCACCTATAACTGATGAGGGAGACCACCTCACCAATTCCCTGTCACCAGGAGAAGAGTGTGGCAGTGTAAAGTGGCAGTGTTAATTGATGTGCTTCTGCAAATTCTATTAATAGCCCACTCTGTATTTCAGCAGCTGTCCCTCTTCTAACTCCCTGCCCAGCTCCTCTCACATTACCCCCCCCCCACTCCCGACCACGGCTTTATTACTGTGCTGTGCTGACTATGACCCCGCCCTCCACGTTGCACTCCTACTCACTCAGGACTAGCAAATTTGAGCTCTTTGCAGACCCAGGTCTTACCCTGCCTTGGCCCTGACTGCACTGCTCCAGTGACGAGCGAAGATTGGAAGGTTAACCAGGCTTTAAGAGAAGGTAATGGGCGCCAGCCTCTGGTGGACTGTGTGTGTGGTGAGCGGTGTGATCTGCTCAGGGTGTACATGCTCTGCTTAACAGTTCCATTTGAGCTCTGATGGTGTCTGAGAATGGCCTCCTTTTGCTGCTGAAACTATTTATAGGTGTGGACTCTGATGAAAGCAGGGCCAGAGACGGTGAAACATGTTGTTGCCCAACTCATTTTAGTTGTCTCCTCAATGAGTAAAAGGCCAATTTTGAGTCTAATCTGTTAATGAAAGGTTGTGATAGGTATACAATAACGTCTGTAGCAAGTGGCATGTTTGCCTGATTATTAAGTAAAGATTTAAGTGTGAGAATTGCAAGTATGTTTGTTTGATTCCTTTGTTAATCGGCCATTAATATTGCTGGTTTTAATGTGTTTTGCTATCTTCAACACTTAGTTCTGTTGTGTGTAATAGCCAAATGTTTTCTGATTTATTTTGAGACATCCATTTCGAATGTTATCAGAATAAAATGGCCGTTAGATGGGCCAAACTGCACCTACTATGTTGTTAAAGTGAGAGGGAAACTTAAAAACAACACGTAACAAGTTCAATGTTTTGAACACAAACAAAACAACTTCATTAGGTTTAGGCAATAAAACTACTAGGTTTAGGTTAAAATGTAAAATAACAAATAATTATAAAATAACTATATTTGAAAGTAAAAGTGAAACATCACGTTGCGAACACAGTGACAACAACACTTTGTTAGTTTCAGACGGGACGCAAACACCGGTCTACTGGGTGAAAGTCTTGTGTTTTGGAGTTTCTCGCTCTTAATACTACGTCACCTGACTTCTGCCTTTGCTTCTGTCATGATTTCTACAGTTGTTAGAAGTGTCGTCTTCTTGTATTCCTTCTTTCGGTGATCAACCGTGTGAATAGATGATCAAATCTACTGGCTGGTGTAGCAAACCCCTTCTGACACACACATTCCCATTTAATCGTCTGATAGCATTCGAAACCGGGATGACAAATGACCAACATATGTAATCATTTTAGTGTGCTGACGTGAACGGCACTTATTCATACATAGTTACAGTAATTGATTACGAGCGAGGCCCGCATATATTAAATACCACTACTGCAGAGTACATACTTGTAGTCCTGTTTGCAGTGTGTGGATCTTGTTAGATGTCTCCACTTGTTTTTTGCAGTGTGAAGAAAGCAAACTATCCATTTCATTATGTTGTTCATGTGTTCTGTCCTCAGGGCTGCATGGTCCCACTGTCCTATTGTGTGCCGAAAACAAGTTCACAGTATCCGACCGTTCACCCCTAAATTCCCACCCTTCATCGCTACTCGCAGTACATCCTGCTCTCCTCGGCTGTCTCTTTTTTTCTCATCGTTCCATACATTACATCCCAGCTTTGCTCCATGACTTCTGGCCTGTCTCCATGGCGTACAAATCACGCTTTTCATTCTGGGAGCGAAAGGGAAGTCTCGCTTGTCTGTTTTTTTGTCGCCTTTGAGATCATATATGCATGCTGTTGCTAGTTGATATTGTGAAATGTTCCTTCATGTTGATGGAGCAAAGCTTTGGTCTGAATGTGAGGTTTGATCTTTTTCATATTGCTTCCTCTTTTGTAGGTTGAGAACAAGCCAGATGTAAGTGATTTTTCAACTGCATGCTTCTGAGCACTAATCCACATGATGAAAACAGTTTGAAGAATTTGCTAACTTATCACGATCACAACCTTCTGCTAGCTCAAGTCAGTTCTTAATCAATAACTAACTGTATGCTGATAGGGCTTAAAGTGATGTCCATTTCTCTCAGGGCAACTTCTGTTTCGAGAACATTACTAAAGCTGTCTGAAACACAGGGTCTGCAGTGTCCACATACAAAGGTTATGTTTACATTCAGTGTTTGTCATCTAAATGCATGGTGTGCATTCTTGAAGTCAGACAAATGTTTTGAGCAGTTTTCCAACAGTTTGACAATAATTTCCAAAGAAAATGATGAATCAAATGGCCTGATTTGCCAACACTATGTTGAGTGAGAGTTTGGAAATAAACTAGCAGATATAAATCCATTTCTGAATAGGTAGTTTTTGAGCTCAGAACCTGCTGTATTTTTATGTCATGCACACAAAGAGCCCAACCCTCATGGGTTTACATTGCATTACAAAATTACAGGTTATTTTACAGGTTATATTCTCTCAAAAGCTTGGCAAATTAATGTGCTACAAAAAAATGTCCCTTCCTGAAGCACAACTCAAGCTTTTCATATTAATTGAGCCAAAATCAATCAATACATTGAGGTAGTTTTACTACAAAGTATGTCCTTGTAGATAAGACAGTAAAGCAAGAAGTAAACCTCATTCTGAATTTAACCAAGCTCACACAACAAACAAAGTCTGTCCTCCTCTGGAGTGGCATTACACCTTCGCTCTCTAGGGCTAATGCGAATGTTCCTGTACGTAACTGTGCACATAGGATAGCACATCTTTGTCTTTTGTTTAAATTATACTTCTCATAAAGTTCTACACTGTACTTATTGTTTATTTCCAACATATATCAACCGACCATTGTTCTGGAAATGAATGACAAATAGTTCAAATAAAATATATCTCTCAACTCCTTAGCCCAGAGATCCAATTAAATATCTTTAAGTGAGTCTTTGATCTTCACAAGTCTATTCCAAAGCCGAAGCATTTGACATTTATGTCTAATGCTTCGAGGTTCCTATCCCATATCTCCACTAATGGCCAAACCTGAAGTCAATTTAAGGACTCCCAATAGCTCTGTGATGCACAGTGTAACAACTTGTATGTTTATGGACACCCTAAACACCAGAAGCATAGTCAGACTCGGAACACACACATGAATTTACAATAACACTGTGGAAATCTTTGACCGTTCATCTGCACCAGCCATGGGAATAATCTGCAGTGTTGTCTGCCTTGCTCTGTTTGTATCCAGTCTGATGTAGATAGTAGTCAGCCTGAGGCAGTCACTAAACCCGTGCTAGACACAGGAAGTGGTTCACAGTCAACGGCACCATCAGCTGAAGAGTCAAATACTAACGCTGTCATGGTTGGCTCTGACACTCCGGGGGAGGAGCAGGGCGGTAAAAAAGTGCTGAGGGTTGTGAGAAGAATAGTTAGACGTGTGGTTCCTGCTGGGACGACAGAGCAGACCCAGCCCGCTGTTTCGGAATCTGCAAGGGCTTCCTCTGCGGCAGACTCGGTGCTCAAAACCACCAAAGCTGCAAGGCAGGATGATATTTCAATGGGCCTGACCAGCCTAATGGGCAGAGGCAGAACCAAGGAACACCGGCCTCGCACCCGCACCCAAGACCGCAAAGAGGACATGAAAGAAGAGGCGAAGCAGGAGGACGAGGAGAAAGAAGAGGTGGAGGAAGAGGAGGAAAAACGTACTGTGGAAAAAACAGAGGAGGCCACACCTCTGCCCACCCCTACATCACCACACCCCGCACCTCCAAAGTTTAACCCCCTAATCCCTCCAGCTGGATTCATCCCCGCTCCCAAACCCAATCCGTTTGCCCCGCCTGCTGGTTTCATCCCGCTCCCCAAACAGAATCTGTTGACTCCTCCGCCTGGTTTCATCCCTGCCAGAAAATCCAGTCCAGTGCCCCCAAAACAGAACCCCCTGGAAAGACCTCCAGGATTCGTCCCTGTCATAAAGACAGACCCTCTGGCTCCTCCTGCAGGGTTCATCCCAAAGCCTCGCCTACTTGCTGTAAAGAAACCGGAGGTACTGAGTGAAAAAAGTGCATGTTTGCTACTTAACCTCAGGGTGGAGCATGCTGTTTGATAACAACACCGACATTACTGTTCATATTCGTGCAACCTCCTCTTAATGTTTACCCTGAAAAATATCTTCAATTTAAGCAGATTTGGTTATGGATTATCATTTCTTACAACGAGCATTATAAGGCTCCGATCAGCGTGTTTTGCAGTTTGCTGCGTAAAAAAATTAATATATATTGACAACAACCAATTGAGTGCTAATTTTAGCTTAACACAAACCATGAACTGTATGCTACTAGTAAATACTAGTTAATTGTACAGTTTAAATAAAATAAATCAATTTACCTGAGATCTCAAATCCCCACTAATTAACCTCCAGTTCAGTGTTTCTGTTCATCATGGTAACTGCTGTCGGTAAAGTCCATATAGTTCGGGTTTCCAACAACAGTCACCACACAAGGCCCGCCACTCAAGTCATCCGATTTGACGTTGGAAAAAACGACAATGACGTTGGTCGTTTTTCTCGAAATTGAAGTTGTTTCAACTTGAGGCATTCAGTGTGCTCCTGCAAAAATGCAAGGCGCATAGAGCTTAAAAATGCAAGGCGCTCAGCAACGCAAAAGCAAAACGCTTCACTCTCATTGAAAACGATTACATTAAAGACGCCAGATGTCAGATCGGGGCCCTAATACATCATGTCATCTTCATGATTAACAAAATTGCTCTTCCTAATTTCTTTCAAAAGTCAAAGCTGCTCTTGATTTCTGACAAATACAAGCCTTGATATAATGGAGCCACCCTGAATAAGCGAAGGGAAGCAGGGTGCATGTACCAGCTCATGATCAGACTTCATCAGTGAGCTTAAGTGGTGTACTCATGGCCTGCACTGGTCTGGTCAGTTGGAGTCTTCTGTGAGCACTGAGCCAGGACTCATTACTGTCACTGTCTGCAGGCAGAGCATGGACGTTGTGCCGACCTCTGAGGCAGGGGCTTTAAGGATCTTTTGGGATACTTTTTACCGAAAGAGGAATCACAATAAGAATTCAAATTAAATCCTTATCGAGTAATCTAATCCGTAGTTCTTGCCAATTAAACACCCCAAAACTGTTGACCAGAAAACCAAGATCCCAGTTGGTCATGCATCACCATGTGCAGCTTGGACTGGTACTTGGATCAGTCAATCCAGCTTCAGCTAAACTTTTAATATGTCTGGCTCTGTCATTTATTTTGTAGCTGTCCTTTATATCATTTTAAAGTGGGTTTTGTCCTATTATTTAGTGTCTTTGGCATTTTGTTTGCCAGCAGGCCGCCTGTAAATTTGATCAACAGATGTCCACGAATTCTGGCGATCACTTGGGTATTTGGCCGTGAAGCGAGGGATTACATTTTTGAGAGATGCACCTGGTGTTTTTGTTGAGGGATATTAGGTTTTTGACTGCTCTAGGGAGAAATGTAGGTTTCCAATATGAAGGGAAGAAAGATGTGAACTTATAAATGTACATTTGTTTGTAAATAAGCATTATTGGAGGTTTGTGCTGTCAAATGATTTTACTTTTCTGCATTCACTGGAGCCACATATCAACTTGTTGTTGTTATAAGCCATAACCATTAGAGACAATTAAGCTATGCCTGTAAAACAATCAGTATGTGCTTCCACCTTTAAGGCTTTGTATGGAAGTTGGTTGAATTCTATCTTCAAGCAGAGAAAAAAGTTGAAAACTAGCATTGTAATCGCCCTACTTAGTCTTATTGTCACCCAAAGATAGAAATGAATCAGAAGTAGTGATTTTATCATGATTCAAAAAGTTTTTAATCAGCACAACCTCAATTTGATATATAATTTAAATGCAAACTGCAGCAGATATGGGGAAAAACAACTAGACTGGAAATATTGATCCACAGCTGCATACAATTACATAAAGGCATAAAAGTTGATGATTTAATTTCAGGTGCTGTTTGCAGATTCCTTAAACGTTGGTACAGTTGTATGATAATTCAGCTGAGACAATGCTAAATTATGTAATTACTTAAAAGAAATTTGCAACAGCTTGTTGCTTAAGTAACCATTGACAAACAAAAGCCATGAACCATTATTCTTTTGCTGCAGCGCTTAATGATCCCATTTTCTTTAATAGTCATTTCCCCTTACTCATTTCCTGATTGAATTAACTGGAAAATTAAATTAGCAGGAACAAACATCCCTTGAAGTTCATTGTCGTTCTGGATGTGTTGAATTGAATACAAAGTTAAAAGGACAAATACAGCGAGCTAAAATGTCATCCTCATCCTCATCTTCCCATGTTGTTTCCATCTGCGTGTGTGCGTGTGTGTGCACGTTTGTCCGTCAAACTGTGTGTTTGTGGATATTTGCATATATTGTGTAAAGGTAAAGGAGACATCTTGTCCCCCCGTGGCCCCCGATGGTAAGCCGTCCCCTGTTGCACTGCCCCAGCCTCAGTCTGCACCAAAAGAACAGGTGTGTGCTCGTCTCTCACATTCAAAAGCACAAGATTTATTTTATTTGTTATTTTTACATGCAATGCCCCTCTGTACCCACTCAGTTTTCACTCTAACATGGAACAATCGTAGCAATTTCCTCTACATCATGGATTGTACTTTATGGCTACCCAATTGCAATTGCTGGTCCTGCTATCCAACTGTAGGTCTCACAGCTGATTCCTTCTGAGGAGGATTACAAGCGCGTGAGGAGGATCTTCTCCGCCGATGGCAGTGATGTAACTTCTCTCTTTGTAACTTTGTTTGCTTTGCACCTGCCATGCTTTACCAAGGCTTACCCTGTTACCAGCCTGACTCAACTGCTTGCTTCCCCAGATAGAGGGAAATGTGTCCAAAAATGACCCAGATCCACAGCTGTCCCAAGCTGTCTGCCAATAGGGTTCTTATTACAGGAGCCCCCCTGCAGTGTTGACCCCTTTGTGTGACATCTGAAACTTTGAGACCAAAGGGACATTTTCTCTCTCTCGCAAACTATAGAGGTTACTTCAGCGTTGGGTCAGGAGAAATCAAAGGCTTTCTTGGCAATATGAGCTAAACTTGTGTTCCCTGAATGTTTACATTATATTGAAGAAAACATATTCTGATGGTACTTTAATGATTATAATCTATAATCTCCTTCCAATTTTGGATTCATAAATGCTATTTTAAATGGTATGCCGTGTGATATGTTACAGTTTTAGCTGTGTTTCTCTTGCTCAATGCCTTACTCTCTTTCCTTCTGTAGTACTACCTGCTTTGTTATCAGGGCCAGAGGAGCACTTTATGACTCCGTACATTGCCCATTGTGATTGTTTTGCCAGTACTTGTTTATACGGCAGTGTCTGGTTATTTCTTCTCTCAAAGTCTAGAGCACTTAAAGACACTTCTTGTTATTCCTTCTCATGTTGTCTCATGTTGTTTCTCTCTGTTTTTGCCTCTCTGTGGGTCATCGGATCCTGACTTGCTGCTGTACTCTTTGCTATATTTGCATGACTAGCGTGCCAGAAGCCACAAATCCTCTCAGGTACGGCCTGCTCGAGGGTGGGCTCGCCCGTGAAGTGTTGGGAGTCTGAGCTTGTTATCCTTTACTGACCCCTCTCTGCCGTGCTTTGTCTGTGCCCGCCTGCACGACTTTGTCCCCACGCTTCTCTCTTCGGTTCATTCAGGGTTCATGTGAGGGTCAGGAATGTAGTGATGTGACACAAACCAGTGGTTACCAAAGTTGGGTCCGGGATTCTTGAATGAACACAACGTGCACATCTGTTTATCAGCCTTGCTGCTTTTGCTCTTAACACCCACATATAGATACCAAGGTTATACTGTGTACTGTGTACAGTGTAGGAAATTAAAGGAATATTTTTGGGGGAGTAAGAACAGAATTATAATAATGAAGTCAGTCAGTCGTTAACCTGATAAAAAGATTGCCTGTAACTTTAACATGTTATATAACTAAAGCATGTTAGTTAACATGTTAGCAGCACTATAGTCTGTTAAATTAACTACTAAATGAAAAATAACTTAGCTTTTAAAATAATATCCTAATATAATAACAATTAACATATACTGTAGGTGCTCCTGTACCTTTAACTTACACACACACACTCACTTATGTAGCATAGATAAGCAAATATACACAGCATGATCACCGTTAACTCTAATACCTTGGTATTCCGCAATATTGGTTCACGTTACAACCCTAGTTGCTTGAAAAATATGTTCAATCACATTTATTTACGGGCATTAGTTAGTTTCTGACTGTAGTTGCAGTTTCTCAAATACCTTCCACTAAAAAAGTTCTTATCAAATTTGTGTCTGTATTTATATATTACATTAGATCATATTGTTTATGCATTACCATACTATGTCTGCACTAAGTTCATTAGCATAGACTATATAATATTTTTACAACTGGCTAGATGATGCCCCTGCATTTATACCTTTGTGCACAAGTCCCCACAGGCCCACACACTGTACTTCAATGCACCTTGTAATCCCTCCTCATTAATGCATTAATATTGCGAATTGTAATGGTGAATGAATTAACTGACTCACTCACTTATTGTGCTAACGTTGCTGACTTAGTATTGCGCTGTTGAACTGCTGCGGGTCTTGCTGCAGTGTTTTGTATTATGTTTTTTACTCATAACTTGTGACCTACTTTACATTTGTGTTCAATTTTTGCATTGTTTTGATCGTGCACTAGGAAAATGCGATTGAATGTTTAGCTGTTAAATTCAATCTTCTTCTTCCCCTCTCCAGTCCAATCTTGTTGTGGACCCTGTGGCCATCCTTCAGGCAGCACACTCAGCTGCAGCTCAGGTCTGACCATGGCTACAACTGATTGTAGTTCTGGTTGCATCCCCCCGTTTTTCAGAGTGATGTGTGTTTTGTTGTTTTCCTTGCGTGATGAACTAGTAAAGGGGTGTGGGAGAATGGCTCAGTAGTTAGAGAGGCAATCCCAGCTTTCATCTTCCCTCGCTGTTGAAGTATCACTGAGCACTCTGCAGTTCCCCACCTGATGTCCCTACATCGTAACGAGAGGGAGAAAATACAAACGATAATATTGGTGCAGCTACCCAATGTTTATTATTCGAGCTTGATTGCATGTCTGAGTCTTTTTCCATGCATGACTCATTCCAAACACTTGAGTTGAATTGGTTTTGTTATTTAGATGTTTTTTCTCTGTGTAATCCCCCTTAACCTCATGTATTGTTGTCTATGTGATGTAATTGGTTGTGATAAAACACCCCGTCCTCACCCTCTGTCTGTGATGTCTTTTCAGTGAACACAAAAAATGCACTCTCAATGGGTTCAATGTGCCCTATGTGTGCTCTGAAGGCTGCTGTAAAGAGATAATACGTAACATTTCAGCATTAAAATGCCTAAAAACGACTTTATACGTTATACATTTCTGTTGAGTTGTGTACTTACACCGTCCCAAATGTTTCCAACTATTTTTAAACCTAGATAACTTTTCACACAGAAAGAAGCTGTCTTGTGTAAATGTGAACATGTTAGCATGTTAGAGCATGTTAGTCTGTGCTTGTGGAAGTCTTGTAGGATCAGTGTGCAGGTCCATTATGCAGTTATCTGATTTAATTACTTATCAACTGTTATTTTTAATTTACTCCTTCATTTTGTAATGTTCAACCACTGATTATACAAGTTTTCTCATACCGATTTTTTTACCTGTTTCTAACAGGGAAAGACAGAGGAGCAGATAACGGCTGAGAAAGCCTGGTACAACACAGACAAAGTATGGCTTGTCCACAAGGATGGATTTTCCATTGGTAAGTAAAAACTTCAGCATTGATGTTTTAATGTTAAAACAGGGTACCACATTAATAGGTATGCATATCTATATGGTTATTATTTTAGTATTATACTGGATATCTGTACGTATACATACACAATGTTTCTTTTTTTTACTATAAAATATTGAAAACTCAATAAAAATATTGATGGAAAAAAAGAGGGCATCAGACTACACTAGACCTCAGGCTGTATGTAATTAGACTAAGCATGTTGCGTGTTCAATTTTAATGAAGCTTATACATTATTAAAAGAAACACAACAGCCACACATTATCAGACATGTAAGATAAGGCGAAGCTTTTGCAGGTTGAGATCATATGTCATGATGAATTAACTCCACACTCGATGCAGCAACTCTCCTGAAGACGAAGGCAGGCAGTCTGCCAGAGGGGAAGGTGAAAATCCGCCTGGATAGTGATGGATCCTTATTGGATGTGGATGAAGACGTTGTAGAGAAGGTATTTAATCATCAAATCAACTCTGAACCACATCAATTACTAATGGCACCAGGTGGGTACGTGACCGCTTTGACTTTGAACTCCAGGCAAACCCTCCGATGTTTGACCGAGTGGAGGACCTGGCCTCTCTGCAGTATTTGAATGAGTCGAGCGTGATGCACTCGTTGAGGCAGCGGTACGGCGGTAACCTGGTGCACACCCACGCTGGTCCCAACATGGTGGTCGTTAACCCCATTAGTGCCCCCTCGATGTACTCTGAGAAGGTAGGCTGCAGCCTGTGCATATAATGACGCATCGCTTATAGAGTAGCATATTATAAGAGTGTAATCGGGATGAATTTCTGATTTATAATCTCTGTGAATTTGTCCTCCTCTCTTTCACTGTCTCTTTATTTGCTGTCCAGGTGATGCAAATGTTCAAGGGCTGCAGAAGGGAGGACACTGCTCCTCACATTTACAGCATGGCCCAGGCTGCATATAGGAACCTCCTGACCACTCGCCAGGATCAGTCCATTGTCCTGTTGGGCAAGAGTGGCAGTGGCAAGACCACCAACTCTCAACACATCATCCAATACCTGGTCACCATTGCTGGCAGCACCAACAAAACCTTCTCCAGTATGTTGGAAAGGAACTTAGTGCAATGTTGTTATGCTCGTCACGATAAATACTTTTGTTGGATAATATATTGTCCCAGAAATAATTGCGATAAACGATGTTATTGTCATTTAAAGACAATTTTATGCCACTGATATAATGATAATATAATAGCATCAAAATGCAAGTACACCCTTTCAAAGAGCAATGAAAAAAAATAAAATACCATAAATAAATAAAACATAAACAAAATGAAACAAGAAATTAAAAGGATTATTATTAACTAAAATGTGCAATGTCTGCATAATGCCCAAATCTTATAATGGTAGGGATAACCCTGCTGTTTATTCTGGCATCATGTCGGCTAAAAAAACAGACCTACATGTTGTTGCTGATGTATTAAATGACTGTATTTCTTTCTTTGTTGTCTGTAGCAGAGAAATGGCAGGCGGTCTACACAGTTTTGGAGGCATTTGGGAATGCCTCTACCTGTATGAATGGGAACGCTAGTCGCTTCTCCCATATTGTTTCCATGGACTTTGACCAGGCAGGCCTGGTGACATCTGCCTCTATCCAGGTACAAATAAGCACATTCATATATGTATTTAAGTCACTGGTGCTCAACCTCTGAATTTCCTACTCATGCATATCTGCTATGATCTCAGCAGAAGTGGAAGAAGTATTCAGATCCTTTACTGAAGTAAAAATATTAATACCACATTGTGTAAATACTTCACCATGGATAAAAGTCTTACAAATATGTAAGTAATGTCAGCTAAATGTACTTGAAGTACTTAAAGGTTCAATGTGTAAGATATTCAAACATTAAAACAATGAACTAACATTATCAACAGAGTGTGACGAGGTAACAGTGTTGACGTTATGTCAAAGACGTCTCTGTGTTGTGTTGCAGAGATACTGTATCTACTGAAATCAGCATCTAACTGACAGTTCCGGCCCGTCCAGTCTAGGGGGCGATAGTGAGTCACTGTAGCTCCAGTCTGCCCTCAGTACAGAGGGAGAAGAAGCACAGCTGCCTGACTCGGGCAGATTTAATAAAACATCCATGATCCCTGCACGCTTCGATAGTTTGAAAATTCAATTTGTTTTGATTAAATCCAAAGTGGCAGAAATGAGAAAAAGACTCACACCCTCGCCTCTTCCTCACTGACGTAGGCTGCTCTGCCGGAAGTACGACAGCTGAGAGACGGACAGATCTTCCATTAGCAGTGAGCAGATAGCACTGATTTAGCAGCTTCCATGCCAGATCGTTAAACTTTCTGTTGCTGCTGTTACACAGGTTAGACCCAGCGCTCCATCCGACTACCGGTGGTAGGATTTTCTACGCCCGTATTCGGAGAGGTAGTCCTTTGTACGCACGGAACATGAAACAAAAACACAAGTCGTTCACTTTTCTCTGCCGTCCGGACCCGAGCCAACTTACAAACTATCAAAACGTAACGTTACACGGACCCTACAGCCCCCAGCGCCACAGTACACACCGATAACTGAGCCCCACGTAAAGATTATGACATAGTAGTGTTCTTTAGACCGGCTGTCAGAGTTTCAGCAGTCTGGTCTATCTGATGGACGGACTGACTGATGGACTGATGGACTGACTGACTGATGGACTGATGGACTGACTGACTGATGGACTGATGGACTGACTGACTGATAGACGGACTGACTGATGGGCTGACTGACTGATGGACGGACTGACTGACTGACTGACTGACTGACTGACTGATGGACGGACTGACTGACTGACTGACTGACTGACTGACGGACGGACGGACGGACGGACGGACTGACGGACGGACGGACTGACTGATGGACTGACTGACTGACTGATGGACTGACTGATGGGCTGACTGACTGATGGACGGACGGACTGACTGACTAATGGACTGACTGATGGACTGATGGACTGACTGACTGATGGACTGACTGACTGATGGACTGACTGACTGATGGACTGACTGACTGATGGACTGACTGATGGACTGACTGACTGATGGACTGACTGACGACTGACTGACTGATGGACGGACTGACTGATGGACTGACTGACTGATGGACTGACTGACTGATGGACTGACTGACGACTGACTGACTGATGGACGGACTGACTGATGGACTGACTGATGGGCTGACTGACTGATGGACGGACTGACGGACTGACTGACTGACGGACTGACTGACTGACTGACTGACTGACGGACGGACGGACTGACATACTGACTGACTGACTGACGGACGGACGGACTGACGGACTGACTGACTGATGGACTGACTGACTGATGGACGGACTGACGGACTGACTGACTGATGGACTGACTGACTGATGGACGGACTGACGGACTGACGGACTGACTGACTGACGGACTGACTGACTGATGGACTGACTGACTGATGGACGGACTGACGGACTGACTGACACAGGAGTGAAGAAATACACAGTAAATATGTCAACACTAGAAGAGATGTAAAGCCGTAGAATACAATACACAATATAAAGAATACATTAGAATATTAAAACTTAGAATACAATAAATATGACAAACTACTACAACTAAAATATAAACAGGTTAACATACTTTGTTAACTTGTTGTCTTTTTTATTAACTGATGATTTTTATGCTTTACTGCCCCCTATTTATTTGGAGCAGGTGGCTCGAAATGACACATTGAACCTTTAAGTATTCATTGTGCAGTAATATCTTCCCTGTGTAATACTATAACTATTACTATTATACATGATGTTTTTGCATTATTATTACTGCTGCATTAATGTGTATGTTGCATTTTACTGCTGTAGATGTTTAAGGTTGTGCTAATTTGAACTACTTTGTATACCGTTGGGTAGTTTAATGTACAGCGATGCATCATATTCTTTAAGAAACTCCAGCAAGCTTTGTCATTATGTTAACTTGCACTGCATATACTAAATGTTATTTTCTATCATGCTTATGTCCTGTTCTGTGGTGGCCTTGCAGACCATGCTTCTGGAGAAGATGAGGGTGACAAGAAGACCAGAAGGAGAGTCCAGTTTTAACGTCTTTTACTACCTGATGGCTGGAGTAGACAGCTCTCTTAGGTCAGGTTTAATACTATTATGTCAATTCAATGCACAGTGCAATGATATATTACTGCTTCCTTTACTCTTAATATGTAGGAATTAGTGGACATGAGAGATGTTGATGTCTTCTGTGTTCTCATTTCTTCATCAGAACTGAATTGCACCTTAACCACTTTGCTGAAAACAATGCGTTCGGAATCATGCCTCTGTCTAAGGTAAACACTACTTGTTACTGGGATGTTTTGAAAACCACAAATGGAAAAAGTATTACTTGTAGCAGCTGATTGTTTAAGTACTTGTATATGAATGCATCTATATCTGGCTGTGCCACCAATTTATAACTAAGTGGTCGATCCTTTTACTGTGCATAATGCTACTCACCTGTTATCATGACGGATTACAGTAATGAACCAAATACCAAGATGTGCTGATTACTTTAGAGTCTATGTTGTCATCACTTAAAGGAGCATTATGTAACCTTTTGGCATTGTATCTACATCTGTCAGTGGCCATGAGACTAAAGCAACATCAACAGTCCTTTGCACAGTCTGTGGTGCATATAAAATACACATAATACTAAAACTAGGATGGCACTCGGAGAGTGCACCCCTCCGGTGTGTACACGAGCTTTAAGTCTCAACGTGAAATAACATGGACGCTACAGAGAATATGCGTTGTATTTTATTGCCCAGTGCGTTTAGACAACACGTTAATATCTGTTTTTTACTTGTTCCGACTTGAGGGTCCGTTCACGTGAAGTCTGGGACTAATTTTTCAGATTATTCCGACACCACATGAATGCAGCATTATAATCTGTGTATCTGCACCGTGATTCAGCTCGGTTCTTTCTTTGGCCCCTGTTTCACCCTTACACCTGCTGTCAGTAAACATTACCTCCTTGCCAGAAGTAATTCTATTTTCTAAATTGAAAATAGAATATGTCTGAAAGTGTGTTTTGAACTCAACAGCTGGAAGACTAATCCCTGATATCTATCAACAACTATACTGAACCTTTGCAGTTATACCTGATCTTATTATTTCTTTAAGACATGTTGTAGAGGACTTTTTTCTATTGCTTATAGTACTAAAAGGGATTTTATTTGAATATGTTTTTGGTTTTTTTCAGACTGAAGATAAGCAGAAGGCCTCCCAACAGTTCTCCAAGCTGCAAGCAGCCATGAAGGTTCTGGGGATCGGTGGTGAAGAGCAGAGGGCCTTCTGGCTCGTCCTCGGAGCCATCTACCACCTTGGGTCAGCAGGAGCTACTAAGGGTAAGATTGCTCACCAAATGGTTTTCCATTTTATAGCTGCGTCACTTATTTGTATGGATAATGTTGATCAGGATCATCCTTGTATTTGTACACACTACAGTACATGATGAAAAAGCAAAAAATGGCCCAAAATGACCCTTGTTAGCCAACATTTTTTAATAACACTTTATGTCAAGCCTGTATTATCCCGCTCCACTTTAGGAAACACCTTTCGATGTGATGCAAGACAGCTGTAATCCACATGACTGAATTATGCACTTCAAAAGAAGTTGTACAGTGAACAGGTGTTACACTCTACAGCACTGATCCACGGCTCTAAAAGTTTTTATATTTTCCTGGTTATTACAGAAGAGTTTCTAGAAGCACTTCGATATGAAAAAGTGACTCAAAATCATCTGAAACCACAGATTGTGGTGTGGGCTGCTGTTAATGCTCACACACAGGAGATTAAGCGATGCATTGTAGTTTTTCCTTCTCAACCCGTCAGGTTGACCTCATTAATCATTACTGAATGATCATATTAAATCATCAAAGCTTTGTTTGTGCTCCAGCAGCTGAGACCACTAATTGTCAGGAAACACTGAAACACTCAAGGACAAAAAAACACCAATCTGATTTGTGATCTGATTTAAGTCTTGACGATCATTTTATCTTGTCATAAGAACACACCCGAGGACTAATGGGAACAGCAGTCCTCTTAAACATGAGGATTTGCTCCTGTCTGAAGCCTTTTTGAATGATGAAACTTAATGTAAGAAAGTCTTTTTTTTGCTCTAAAGTAATAGATCTGCCTCCCACAGCATTCAACTTTTATTTTAAAATGAAGTAGCTGCCATTTGAAAATGCTGTGATGATGCTGTCAAAAAGATTTGTATTACTCGTGAGCTTAGCTTTTTTTCCCTCAAGTATAAAAGGCCCTTGCTTAAGAACAGCAGGCAAGGATGGAATTACACTGTACTAAGCAATGCAAATGTGTTTGCAATGCTACTTGACTTGATGACTTTCTGTGTTAGCAGGTCACAAACACAATATATTAGGATATTATACATATCATAGGGAATTTATGGAGGCAGTAACTCTTTGTATTTTGTGCTTTTGACATGTTTAATCGCTCTTCACTCTCTGCCAGTCAGTTATACAGCTTGCCAAATTATTGTCAGTTCCCGGCTGCCAATCTTTTTGATGGAAGTCTTACGCCATCCAGGAACATTCAGCAATTATTATCGTCCCATGGTACAGACACTAAACAACTACGCTCTGTCCTGCAAATTACTGGGGGATTTAGGAACTTAGAAACTGCTGTTTCCCCGTTAAACACACGGTCGGTTCTCATGAAGAAGCAATGCATGATGGGATAAAAGTTATGCCAAAGAGTTGACACATTGATGGCAATTAGATTTTGTCTTTCTGAAGAAGTATTGAATGTGTTAATTAAATACATACTCTAATCATATTCTGGACCATTAAAAAAGGAATTAGTTTGTGCTGGACTATGACACACAATCCAAAATGTGCATTGGCAGTGCAGCTTCATGGCGTAACACAAGAGGGCAGCACTGGTCTCTAATCCACCAAAACTAATTACAGGGACCACCTGAAATGAACCGGCTTTGTCCTGTATACCGTACTGTCAACGCTTCACAAGTGTAGATAGAAAAAAAGGCTTATCACACTGTGAGTCTGGATTATTTTAAGGGCAAATATTATACATATGTATTTAAAAAATAAACTCATTTTTTAAGTTTGATTCAGTAATATTCAGATATATTGGCAAACCCAATTTCCTCTTTTTGATGTTTTACTACTGGAATTTAAATAATTGTACTGGCTATCAAAGCAAATATTTAAACGTCTGTACTTGTCTTTACAACCATCCTGCTTATCATGGAGAAAAGTATGCAGGGCTTCTGCAGCGCTGATGACAAAGATAGAGCCCACTGCTCTTTGTGTCAAATCGCCCAGTTCCTCTCAAGTCTTAGAAGATACTTCCAACACTTAATGCTTAATCGGCATGTTTCCATCACTCAGCCACTAGATTAAATAGAAACTTGTGCTTCCCAACAGAGGTCTTTATGTAAATAGATTAATTGTGGCCTCTAATAATACTTTTTGCTTTTATTCTCAACACAATAAAAGGTGGGATTTTAACTCTTTTGAACATGAAAGAGTAGTTATTGAAGCTAGTGAATATGTCTTTTTTAAATTGTAGCTACATATATTCAAGCCACTCACATTTTGAGCATGCTTTTAATGCATGTTCTCACCAGCTGTGTCAGTGTCAGCTTGACCAGAGACATAATCCTACCCTGTCAGAGAAAGACTTGTCACAAAGCTAGCCATGTGCCTCGGGTGGTTGGCAGAATGGCTAATGGAGGTTTTTTATGCACGTGTCTCAGCTGGCAGGAAACAATTTGCACGTCATGAGTGGGCCCAGAAGGCAGCCTACCTGCTGGGCTGCACCCTGGAGGAGCTCTCCTCCTCCATCTTCAAGCACCAGGCCAAGGGCACCCTGCCCAGAGCCAGCTCCATCCGCCAGGCTTGTGACGAAAATGGCACCGCAGATTCAGGTACTCCATAGACATTTTACCAACAGACACTTTCCTCTTCATTCCTCACAGCCGCCCCCGTTCTCTCTTTGTCACTCTCGCTCTGTACACACACACACACACACACACACACGCCTCTGCTCATCACTGCAGGGAAATTGCATGCTCTGGAGAAAGTAAAGCTTATCTTAGTAATGAATACCGCAGCTTTACAATGGCTATTGACAGATAAGTACACACACTGTGTCGGGACAAGCAATTTTGGATCTGCTCTTCATTCGTTGTCCTTGAAATCATAATTGCCTCACATTGATTTTTCACATGTGCAGGTCCTCTGTCTGCCATCAAGACTGCAACACACTTTGAAGGGCATGGGGTTGCAGTTAAAAATCACAGAAGGAATAGGCAGAATTGACCTCTGTTTCACTTCTCCTGTGTTTCCCTCCCTTACACATGAACATACAGTCGTTGATGTGTGTATGCGCACATGGAAATATCCCTCAGGCACCATAAACTCACTATTTTGTGTGATAGTGGTATGAATTATTATAGTTTAACAGGTGGCCATTGCCGCTAGGCACAGACATGAGACACGGTTTGATCTGACCAATTCAGAAACACCTGAGTCCCAAATGACACTGCTTTGCAGAGACTATTTCAGACGCAATTTGAAATAGCCTGCTTTTGGGCATCATATGCACAAATATGCAGCTTGTAAAAATCCTTTTAGAAACACACGTTGTGACCGTAGTTTAAGGCAAGCTTTTAATTCAACTGGCTCGCATGTTACTTGTTGATGGAGATTTGTGAACCGGCTATTTCTGATCTGCTTTGTGTCTGGCTGCCTCTCATTGCAGGATCCAAGGCTACGGCCATGGACTGTTTAGAGGCCATGGCAGCTGGGCTTTACTCGGAGCTCTTCACCATCCTCATTTCTTTAATTAACCGGTTAGTATTTTTGATCCAGCACTTTTCTGAAGCTTTGTCAAATTGCAGATGGCATGTTTCTGGCATGGAAACGTGCGGATGCCTTGTGTACAGTTTAAAGGGGAAATATTATGATTTTGTTTCAATGCTTGTGCATATACATTTGGGTATCTTGAGAGCCTACCAACCCACATTGAAAACTATGATAAGACAACCCGGTCAGTCACTTTAGGGCTTGGGTTTAGGCTTTAGAATAGGACACGGATTATGTTTAGTGAGGGTCAAAATTAGGGATGTGGTGGAGAGAGCTAAGGTTAAAGCTAGGGGTTATATGCAGTGAGTGCAATCAATAACATGTGGTATCAAATATCTCAGTGTGTATGTGCGTGTGTGTTTGCCCTGTGTGCTTCAGGGCCTTGAAATCCAGCCAGCACTCCTTGTGCTCTCTGCTCATTGTGGACACACCAGGCTTTCAAAACCCCAGACTGGCTAAGCGTGAATGCGGTGCGACCTTTGAGGACCTATGCCACAACTACACTCAAGAACGCCTGCATTCCCTCTTCTATCAGCGCACCTTCGTTCAGGAGTTGGAGAGATACAAAGAAGTAAGGACACGTGAAGTGCTATGCACCGCACATAAACACACACTCATTCTCATTCTCACTGTCTCTCTTTTGTACTCCTACCTCTTTCTCTCTCTCTCCCTTTGTCTGCTGCTTTCTCCCAGATATATCAACTCCAATAGCGCATGTGCTCACACATCAGATACACTATCCCTCCCACCTGTCACAAGCCGTGACAAGGCAAAGTAGCTCATGTGTTAGACCTTCTCATTAGCGATGCCAGTCTTCACCTCTTCTGCAGAGATCAAAGTGAAGTCACTCACGACTGCCTTCGGGAGACACGCCCAGCTGCACAGCAGTGGTGCTGCTCCCTGATGAAGGAACTATTCTTTTTCTGTCCTCCTTTGAGTTTTGCTAGCAGTGCCGGGACACTACAACTGGGCGACTGTGCCTAAGAAATTAAGATATACGATAATAGAAATTAGAGATTTATTTCATCACTAACATAAATATATCCATCCATTACTGCTGTCCCAACTTTAATATATAACAAATATCCTCCTTATTCAAAACTCGGCTAATAGTAGTCTAAAGTTATGCAGACATCCTAATTAATACTGAGAACAAGGATCCTGGAATTTCCCACCCACATTTACACCCACATCCTCTGCCTGGGAGAAAGGGAATTGGAGCGAAATTAAGCATAAATGCATAAATCTGAGGAGTGTAATTCTCTCTTGTCAGTGCATCTTAAAAATAAAAGAAGCTGTGAAACTATCATTGGAAACTGGGTCACCCTCATTTAACACAGCACACAGTATTAACAATGGCAGGTTAAACAGTGATACACACAACAGGCACATGCTTTATATTTCCAAATGAAATGCTGTTGAGTGCTGCAACTGTGTGGATAGTTTTTGTATATACTCTGCTCATTGACTCTCCACAGCAGAGAACAAAACTCATTTGGGCTACTTCACACACACACTGTCAACTGGAACACTGGCATCTGTCACAGCCACACTATTAGCACCGCCAACATTTTCCCACATTCCCAGTGCAGCTTGCACTTTGTCACTGTGAGCTGCTTTATGCCTGTTCTGCTCGTGTGAAGGTCATTTACTGTATTTATTTCCACTTATCTCAGAAAAGTTATTATCTGCAACAGACATTTTCCATTTAACTATAGGAAAAACAGTCTCAAACGTTTTTGTTATTATTATAGATTTGTTGTGGCTTTCAGTTTTCTTACATTAAATATGCCATTGTTTTTTTTTTTTCATTTCAATATCTAAAAGATACTTGGGAATTATGGCTGCCTGCACTTTACTTGGATCACTGGCACCTGTGTGCATAGTTGTGGGATCAGCGCTGATCTCTATTGTCTCATCTGGAGAAGGCCCAGCACTTGGGGCGAGGCTTCAACGAACGATTCTTTTTTTATTATGAATTAATCAGAGTTTTTATTTTATTTTTTAATTGTATATATTGTATATAATTAGATATTAGGTTAGATGTTATAATATCCTACTGTCCCAGGTGAAGCGTTCAAATGTCTTTTGTGAGACCAGTGTTTCAAAACCCAAAGATGTTCAGTTTACTACTATTATACTAACATTAACCGTTTAAATAATTACTGACCCCAATCTTCCCTTCTCCGGGCCACATCCTCCAGCTCCGATTGGGGGATCCTGAGGCGTTCCCAGGCCAGTGAGGAGATATAATCTCTCCACCGAGTCCTGGGTCTTCCCCGGGGTCTCCTCCCAGCTGGACGTGCCTGGAACACCTCCCTAGGGAGGCGCCCAGGTGGCATCCTTACTAGATGCCCGAACCACCTCAACTGGCTCCTTTCAACGTAAAGGAGCAGCGGCTCTACTCCGAGTCTCTCACGGATGGCTGAGCTTCTCACCCTATCTCTTAGGGAGACGCCAGCCACCCGTCTGAGAAAACCCATTTCGGCCGCTTGTACCCGTGATCTCGTTCTTTCAGTCATGACCCAGCCTTCATGACCATAGGTGAGGGTAGGAACGAAGATCGACCGGTATATTGAGAGCTTTGCCTTCTGGCTCAGCTCTCTTTTCGTCACAACGGTGTGGTAAAGTGACTGTAATACCGCCCCCGCTGCTCCGATTCTCCGGCCAATCTCTCGCTCCATTGTCCCCTCACTCGCGAACAAGACCCCGAGGTACTTGAACTCCTTCACTTGGGGTAATGGCTCATTCCCTACCCGGAGTAGGCAATCCACCGGTTTCCTGCTGAGAGCCATGGCCTCAGATTTGGAGGTGCTGATCCTCATCCCAACCGCTGCACACTCGGCTGCGAACCGATCCAGTGACTGTTGAAGGTCACAGACCGATGATGCCATAAGGACCACATCATCTGCAAAGAGCAGCGATGAGATCCTCAGGTCGCCGAACTGCAACCCCTCTCCTCCACGACTACGCCTCGATATCCTATCCATGAAAATCACGAACAGGATTGGTGATAAAGCGCAGCCCTGGCGGAGGCCAACATTCACGGGAAACGAGTCCGACTTACTGCCGAGTATCCGGACACAACTCTCGCTTTGGGCGTACAGGGATTGGATGGCCCTCAAAAGTGACCCCCTCACCCCATACTCCCGCAGCACCTCCCACAGTATCACCCGGGGGACCCGGTCATACGCCTTCTCCAGATCCACAAAACACATGTAGACCGGATGGGCGTACTCCCAGGCCCCCTCCAGGATCCTTGCAAGAGTAAAGAGTTGGTCTGTTGTTCCACGACCAGGACGGAATCCGCATTGTTCCTCTTCAATCAGAGGTTCGACTACCGGCCGAACCCTCCTTTCCAGTACCTTGGAGTAGACTTTACCAGGGAGACTGAGAAGTGTGATACCCCTGTAGTTGGCACACACTCTCTGGTCCCCCTTTTTAAATAGGGGAACCACCACCCCGGTCTGCCACCCCCTAGGCACTGTCCCAAACTTCCACGCAATTGCAAAAAATATTTATTCTGTTTAAAGACTGTATGTGTGCACAGTTGCAGATAAAGATTAGGTTACACTAGTATTATTAGTGTTGGCTGCGTAGGATTCTTTGGGACTCGCGGGATCCAAACATTTCCAATAATTCAAGAAAGTCCAAAAGTTAACATTTATTTGAAAAAGATAGATATAATCATTTCCCAAACTCACTACATGTTTTTATCTAACAAAATATTCTGCTTAAATCCATATTTGTTGGCGTTTAGCCTTTCAAAAATAACATTTTTACAGAGGTCAAAAAACCTTTTTCTCTCTGAAGCTCTCCCCCAATGCGTGCACTATTGAGTTGTATTCATAAAGAATGTTGATTTAGTAAAAAAAAAAGACTGACTAATTTAATCAGATGAATAACATTATTCAAATTGAGGATTTAGTTTGAGGATTTTATTTCTTTATTTTTTTGACATCTTAAATTTAATGGGACCCTCGATACAGCCCTAATTCCTGGGTAATCTGAAACTACTACCTCAACAGGGACAGGAAATACGACCAAAACAGGAAATTGTTCATTTTATATACATGCTCCAAAAAAGAAAGAAAAAAAGTAAATCTCCAGTTTCTTTTATTTAGCATCATCATAAGCCATTAAATAGTCTATCAATCTGCCTGTCTTCCTCCAGGAGAACATCGAGCTTGCTCTAGATGACACAGAGCCCAGCACCTCCCTGTCTGTAGCAGTGGTAGACCAGGCCTCAAGTCAAGCACTGGTAAGTTCAATGTTTTCATGTGTCTGTTGTCTTCATAGAGACTTGCAACTCTTTCATGATATATTTTCAGCCCTACAAATATCATCATTTAGCTTAAGAAGTTTTCTTTGTGTGAGTTTTTAAATATTGAAAGGTGTTTGGCAGAAGCTCAAAAGAGAGGGCAGGAGCAGGAAAATAAAGGTTATAGAATTGACTTCAAGGAAGAAAATCGATGTTTGGCCTCTGCAGCCCGTGATCTGCACCATGGAAACAGAAATGGCAGAGTTTGGAGAGTCATAGATCACTTTGTTATAATTCCAATGTGTTTGGTTTGAGTGCTTTACTTTTTAAGGTATCCACAAAAGCATTGAACTGTAGTACATCACACTAAAAACCAAAGGGGGGAAAAAAAACACTAATCCTTCAAAGTCATTTCTAAAGTCAACTCAAAAGATCTGCTGCTTAGAATGAAAAGACAGTTTTCTTCTTTTCCCTCACAGAATTCTTTATTCTCCCGTTGTAGCTCAGATGTCCATTATCCCAAACAGCTTTAATGCTCAATTCATTGCAAGCCTCATAGTTGTCATATGTCTCTTCCAAACTGATTCTCTATGTTGTATTTGAAGTCAGCATAGTGTGCACTGCTGATAAAGATGTCTCCAGTCTAACTTCCTGACAGCTGCTGAAAACTGTTTTTGGTTTTGTGAGTCTGATACCAAAGTTCCCAGGCTGGATTCAGGCATCAGCCAATGTCGACGGAGCTGGCTACTTCAGCGTGGAGATCGTTCTCCCTGGAGCTCATCGTCACCCACAAAACAAGAGCGGCTTAATCTATGTCTTTGAACAAATACACTAACCAAAAATATAAACGCAACACTTTTGTTTTTGCTCCCATTTTTCACGAGCTGATATCCAATATTCTTACAATACTTTTTTCTATGTACACAAAAGGCCTATTTCTCTCAAATATTGTTCACAAATGTGTTTAAATCTGTGTTAGTGAGCACGTCTGCTTTGCCGAGATAATCCATCCACCTCACAGGTGTGGCATATCAAGATGCTGATTAGACAGCATGATTATTGCACAGGTGTGCTTTAGGACTGCTCTCAATAAAAGGTCTCTCTAACATGTGCTACGTTTATATTTTTGGTCAGTGTAGTTTATCATTTAAACATAGTACTCTGGAGAAAGTTAAAGAGCAAAAAAAGACATACATAAAGTTACATTTACTTGTTTGTGTAAAACATGGACACAACAAAAACCTTCCCAGGCACTTATTCCATGATCATTAATGCTGGAGTGGGTTTTATTTTCTTCTCTGTGTTCACACTAATTGTAAACTAATTGTATTACTTTTTAATCCCTTTCTCCCCCCCCCCCGCCACTCTCGTATTCATGAGCTCTTTTTTGTTTCCATTTCAATTATAAGGAAAAGCTAAGTTGATGATGCCATTATCACAGCGATTGCTGGAGGGTGTGGAGACCACAAATGCTTTTGAAACTTTAATTTCTGATGCTATAATTACTATCAGGCCTGTCAGCTCATACTGGGTATAAACATACAGAGCAGCGCTCTTCTTCACTGGCAGTTAGTAGAACAGAATATTTAAGCAAACACTGACTTAAAACATACTTTTATCGGAGAGCCTTTCCTTAATCTACTTCAGTTTTAATTACATTGAACTGTCTTTTATTTCTTATAAATGGTTTTCTTTCCATATTCTTAGATTTATTTCTACACCAAATACTTGTATCTGTTTTCTTTTAGGTAAAATGGAAAGTTAGTTAAAGGTACAGTGATCGCCGCAGTCTACAGCAAATGTTTTATAGCTAGTCTTTTATTCTCATGTACTGTCATTCACAAATGATTCAAGGTAAAACAGATAATTTTGTGTCTACAGTATAGTACTAAGGACCTATGCGTGTGTGCGTCTGAGTGCAACGTGTTTATTTGACAGGTACGGACAGTGCGAACAGATGAAGCACGGGGTCTGCTGTGGCTGATGGAGGAGGAGGCGCTGCAGCCCGGGGGGTCAGAGGAAACCCTGTTGGGACGTCTCTTTAGCTACTATGGACCTGCTGAGGGCGAGAGTAAAGGCAAGGAGAGGACACACACACACACACACACACACACACACACACACACACACACACACACACACACACACACACACACACACACGTGTGCATAAACTAAAACTTGAAGCTAAAACAAAGCATGGCAAGCGTTCCAGGTTACTGTCTTTAGAGAAATGGACGGAACATTTAAGATCCAGTCTATCTTTTAAAGGTATAATACATACGATACACTTTTTAGATCTTAGGTCGTTTTTAAATACATATTTTAACCGCATGAAGGATTTTAGTCATTGGACATCCGGATCTTCAGTTATCAGAAAAACAAGCTGAGCAATAATTAGTGGAAGCTTCAGAGAAACACTGATTTTTAACGTAAAACTACTTTATTCAGTGTTTTTACTGGTTTTAATCACCCGGTCCGTTTGTTTTGGAGAGGAGAGAACTCTACGGATAATTTGGATCCTGGTAAAAACCTCCTGAACGTCTGGATCTTACTTGATCTTACTTTAGTCCCTCCGGGACGTCTGTTTTCCGCCGAGCTGCATCAAAGAAACACTGAAGAATCATTATTTCCTCTCTCTTTCACACTATTTGCCAACTCTTGCTACAAGTTTAATTTTAGATAGAGACATTTCGTAATATCTTTTTATAAATGTTTTGAGTCTAAGGTCTATGACGACTTCCCTTTTGTAAACTGTATTGTATCGTGGAGGGTTGGCTCTTGATGTCGATATAATAAACTTTACTAAAAACCTTGACAACTGTTACTTGTCAAGGTGACAGCTTATGGAAACAAAACTAATAGAACTCTGTAGAATTCTGGAAAAGCAGCTGAAAGCTTCTCATCTACTCTCTATATAGGCCAGATCTGAGCCTTTCTCTCTAGTTTATCACCCATATGTCTTTGATGTGCACCACATGAACAACTAGGTTGGACAGATTGTCTTTAATTATCCCTGTATCAGTAAAGTTTGTCGGTTCGTGACAGCCTGTGCATACCACAGTAATCACGACAAGATGAATCTTTGAAAAACCCTTCACACTTTCCTAAAGTCCTGAAGTCCTGCTTGTTTATGTCATCTCGCTGCATATTTACAATGAGCCGGGGAATCTCACACTACATCCTACATTTGCATCAGGTCACACTTTCCTCTTGAAGAGTGAAAAGGATCATCATTTCCTGCTGGGCCACAGTCACGGGACTGACTGGGTGGAGTACGACACCTGCGGGTGGCTGAACTACGCCAAGCAGAATCCTGCATCTACCAATGCTGCAAGCCTCCTTCAGGACTCCCAGAAGTAAGCTAACACATGCAGGAGGAGGGGGGTATCACAAGAGGTATGTCTTTAGTTGATTGTTTACAAAACTTAAGGCTGAAGTAGAGTATATCTTGCAGGAAGATCATCAGCTCGTTGTTCATGAGCCGAGTGGCTGGAGCCACTGTTCTGTCCGGTTCCGTCGCGGGCCTTGAAGGTGTTTCCCAGCTGTCCTTGAGACGGGCTACCAGCATGAGGAAGAGTTTCACCACAGGGGTGGCTGCTATCAAGAAGAAGTCCCTGTGTATCCAGATAAAGCTTCAAGTGGTGAGAGGAGAGGAGGGAGCTAATCAGTCAGACTTTGTTTTTATGTGTTTGTCCAAAACATCATGTGCCCGTATTGCCAAGGACACAGAGGGGCGAATTGACAAAGAATGGATTGTGGCAGCTGATAGCACCATGAATTAAGCATTACTTGCACCCGCTTTCCGCCCTGTCCAATTCAAGGTCTGATTCAATAAAGATATTGCACTAATGATATTACAGCGCAAACACCCCCATAAAGTTTTGCAGATGAGTGCCATTTGCCCTTTTTTTCATCTGATTGTGGTTATCCATGTGGCAAAGTTGAAATATGCTTGAGGCTAATACGTTGGATGTGAGAGATGAGACTCAGCCTGAGCCAGAGGTCTTGTCAGGAGAGGCTTCTCAGAGTACCAATTCCATCCAAATATCCCGAAGGCAACTAAGAGAGGAAAGGGGAAATGTAATCCCAGGATTTGGGAAATGAGGGAAAGAGACGACATTGTTTGTTTATATAATAACCCAGCAGCAACCGCCGGTGCTGAACCCAACAGTGCCAAAAACTGCAAGTCCTCATTTGGCCACTTGAGGCTGGCTCCAAAAGTGAGGCAATACTCATACCCCCCCATGTTAATATGGCCAACTTTACAGCAGAAATAAACATGTTTACAGCCTGGAACAAAAAAACTATTTTGGTCTTTATAGCTTATTTCTCCGTCCATGATAACTGTACCGGGGGCCTCACCTCCACCGATGATCCACCTCTTTGCCCATTTTTGGATTAGCCCGGAGTTAGACGTTGTTGCCACCCACATTAAGTTTAACATTGACTTTTGAGAAACCCATGGGTGACGTCACAGGAGACTACGTCCATGTTTTATACAGTTTACTGTAATAACTTTATCATAATAGACTTTTTCTCATATTTTTGGGGAACTTTATTCATTTTTTTTTCATGACTCAACTGTCACTGCATCCCATAATAAATGAGTTTGAACGAACACCCCTTATAAATGCATTTTAGTTACCGCCAACTCTCTGATGACTAATTAGAATAATTTCTCTTTAACTGCATTAGCACTGATTCTTTTTTGCAATGAGGCTCATTTGCATAGAAAGGGGCCAATTTTCCACCAAATGTATGCATATTATTCCATTTAAATAAGTGCAAATAGCGCAAGGAGGGCCGAGACTCTATTTGCTTGGCAGCGCAGTTAGGGTTACATTTCATCCCTTGCGGCTACTTTGAGAATTACAGGGTTTCTTTTGTTCTTATTTGCACAAGGTATAGCGGCCGCAAAAGCAGCATAATTCTTTCGTTGAGTCGCCGCTTAGAATCAACATCCCAGTCTGCACTTTGTTTCATGAGTCGGCTCCTGTTTGGTAACAGGAGGGGACTTGACAGGGTGATGTGATGTCAAGGCTCATAGTTGTGAATTTGTATTGTAGTGTACTTTGGACCCTATAGCAGTCCCAAATTGCTCAACATAGCTTTAAAGAAAATGGATGGGATGAAGGCCTGTATTTGGGCTGCAGCCAGAGATAGATTTGAAAATGATATTAGGTCTGGTGTTAGAGTGCTATAAGAGCAGTTCTGCAGCTATTTTGCTTCCAACCTTACTGCCTGACAAGAATGATTCAGCAAAACCCTGGATCATTTTCTAAACCTCGTTTTTTTTCCTGCAATATCTGCACATGGCATTGTTATGGCATATAAGTGATGCTTAAGATATGTTTAAGGATGTTAACTGTGATGTATGGACTCATACAATATAATAATTCCCACAAATACTGGTCTGTTTGCTGCTAAAACCTGGTATTTAGGATTAAAGTAGGAACAATCAGATGAGATTGTTTTTTTTATTAAACATTACCAAAATAACCCATTGTATATTATTCATAGGGGCATTATAAAGATGTACATGTACATATGGATCATTACTTTTAGATTATATTTCAGAAAAAACAGATGCGTAAGGACATAAATCAACATGAAAATGTTTCTCAACACAAATGTGTAAAAACGTAACGATAAAGTAACACACACATACACTTGAAGTTCCCAGACCTTTTCTGCAGGACACCCCTTTTTGTAGATGCAAATATTTTCAAGCCCCCCCACCTTCATGCACCCACATAAACACACATGCAAACACTTCCTTTGCTTGTATTCCTATATCATTTATTTATAACTGTAATATGTAATTAAAACATAACTGCAGTTTTAGTGTGTGACATCTTACTGAAATAATTAAATAAGGAACTAGTCACTTTTAGAGTGGAAGCATTAAAAGTGACACTGAAAGTGACATTTTCTAAAGTGTTGCTGTGTCACAGTATTCATTGCTTTCAACACATCTCCTTAGAAGCCTCACTGCTCAAAAATGGCAAGTTTACCACCTCCCTGGGAATAAACAAAACCTGAACATTTTCTCTGCTGGAATTACACTTCTAGCCCCGCCCCAGTTTGGGCCCCACTGCTTCACAAATTAAAATGATAAAATTAAATGTTTTATTATCTGTCTTCGGGCACTGTCATAGAGTTACTGAGTTCAAAAGTACTTGACAACAGCATCGTGCAGAATTAGGAGGCTAGATATAACCTGCATGTGGGTATTAAAACAAACTTACTGAATGTAATATTGTAACGTGTGCATGTCAGAACCAGTATGCATAACAATTGGTTGCTTTAAGTAAAGTGTTGACACGTCTTAGGAAGATATTTCATCAGCCTACCAGAGTCCCTAACCCTGCTCTGTATTTTCCAGGATGCTCTCCTTGACATGGTACGCAGGTCCAGGATTCACTTTGTTCACTGCATATTGCCCAAGGCAGATAGCCTCAAGGCTCTGAGTGGATCCCTGTTCAAAGCAGGGGAATGTGAGGCTCAAGGGGAGACTGGAGATCCCGGCTTAATGCAGCTAGATGTAGCCCTCCTCCGTGCTCAGCTTCGTGGCTCCAAGCTGCTGGATGCTCTCCGGATCTACAGGCAAGGTAAGACAGCGGCCTAACTCACATACTAAGCATAGAAATACAGACATAACAAACATTTCCAGAGTCTAACGTATTTTATCTGACCTTCAATCTGGTTTCACGAAAAAACACAGCACTACAACGGCCGCCTTAAAAGTAGTAAATGATTTATACATTTCTTAGACAATAGAGAACATTGTGCAGCACTTTTTATTGACTTATCCAAGGCTTTTGATACAGTAGATCATGCCTTATTGTCACAAAGACTCACAGTGTGTGCGGGCAGAAGGTATAACTTCTAGTTCTCTTAATGTATCCAAGGGTGTGCCACAGGGATCGGTTGTAGGACCATTGTTATTTATCATTTATATAAATAATCTTAATCACAATGTTTTAAATGCAAATTTCCATTTTTATGCTGATGACACAGTAATTTACTGCTCTGCATCCTCCCCAAATCAGGCTCTTTGTCAGCTCCACACTGCTTTTAACATTGTACAATGTAATTTGTGTGATTGTTTTAAATGCTGGAAAGACGAAGCTCATGATGATCTCGAAAGCAAAAACCAAACACTTGAACCTTCCTGCTATCGCCACTTCAGAGGATTCTGAGATTGAATCTGTGTCTCAGTTCAAGTATCTTGTTATTATCATTGACGATTCTCTTTCTTTTAAACCTCACATTTTAGAACTTTTGAAAAAATTAAGAATAAAATTAGGTTTTTACTTTAGAAACAAGTCCTGTTTTTCTTTCGAGGCCAGAAAGAGATTAGTTTCTGCAACGTTTCTGTCTGTGCTGGACTATGGAGATGTTGTTTATATGAATGCATCGTCTCAGTGCCTCAGCTCTCTGGATACCGTCTACCACGGGGCACTGAGATTCATAACAAACCTCAAAACCCTGATGCACCACTGCACCTTATATGCTCGTGTTGGATGGTCTTCCCTGACCACCCGTAGACTGAAACACTGGCACATCTTTATTTATAAAGCTATTCTTGGTGCTCTTCCACAATACCTAAGGATCTACATTAGTAGGAAATGTAGAGGACCATGTCGGCTTTGCTCCGAGGACTTGTTTCTTCTAACTGTCCCAAAAGTCCGTACAGAACTTGGGAAAAGGGCTTTTAGTTACGCTGCTCCGGCTGCCTGGAACCAGCTGCAGAATGAGCTGAAACTCAGAGAGCTGGTCTCTCTGAACAGACGTAAAGCAACTCTTAAAGACATTGAAGCAGACCGCTGTGTCTGTAAATGTTTTAATTAATGTTGTGATTGTGTTGTGATTGTTTTGTCTGTAACTGTGCTGCTGCCTATCTTGGCCAGGACGCTCTTGAAAAAGAGATTTTTAATCTCAATGAGACCTATCCTGGTAAAATAAAGGTTATAAATAAAATAAAATAACGTTATTCTATGCCGACCTTCACAGGTTACCCCGATCACATGGTGTTCTCTGAGTTCCGCCGCCGCTTCGATGTGCTGGCACCGCACCTCACCAAGAAGCACGGGAGGAATTACATCGTTAAGGACGAGAAGAGAGTGAGTCAATCAACGGGAAAGGAAAGTGTACAGCTCCGCCAGTGGCCAAGAGCAGTGAAGATTAATGTTGTGAAGAGGCAGCTTCATTACATCTTCCCCTGATTTGTCAGCAGCCAACTGACAGAGAAATAAAACCTCATTCATCAGAGCCATTGTAGTGATCTAATCAACTTAACCTTATCGGTATCATGCCTGTTAAAGAGGCAGATCGGTAGTGCGGCTTAGAATGTGCTTACTGCGTTCAAAGCAACAAAATCAAGTAGATGTACTTATCCTTTTTTATAATCCGGGCACTGGAACCCAGCTGCCATGGGTTTCCCCTGTTGTTTCAACAGTACTGGTGCTTTACCTCTCTAGTCTTTCTGAATAATGATTGTGAAAAAAAAACCTTAAGAAGAAGCTTAGTGTGAGTTTTTATTCGTAGAAGTTAACTACCAATGAGGGCGTGCTGTGCATTGGTGCATTGGTCCTCTGCAAGACAAGCAGTGCTGTAGAGAGAAAAGAAAAATACAAAAGTTTGTTTCCTGAGAGAAATGAGAGAGAGAGTGAAAGAATGGGGTTAAGGGAGTGAAAAGCTCTTTTTCCCCCTGTGCCCGTGTTTTGTGGCTGAGTTTCTGTGGAAACGCTGGCAAACAAAAGCCCCTCAGTGCTAGTGGCAAACCTCTCCTGGTGTAATCTAGATCGGCTGGAGGCTCAAGTAGAGAGAGGAGGCTGAGACAACAATACACCTACAGTATACAGGCCAGTAGATGGACAGGGAGAGGCTGCAGGCAGGCTGATGGTGTACTTCTGCATCGGCTATATGCGTTCAAAGTTCCATGAACACCAGAGGGGTCATGAGGAATATGCCAGGAGCAGGTGGATTATGGGGGGAGATGTTGTAATTGGTTTGTGGTTGGGTGGTTTTGGGGAGCCAAACTTTTCCCATGCTTACTAACTTACTTTCAAAACAAAATCCAGCCGGGAATGGATGTGAAACTGCACTGTACCATTAGTTCAGCATGGCAACTTAGGGGAACTGTGGACTACTGAAGTGTTGCGGCGTCAGTAGAAGTTCCCACTGGATGCAGCAGTTGAAAGACTCAGTGTGTGTGTATGTTTGTGTACATGTGTGCCTTTACCCAGGCTGTGGAGGAGCTACTGGAGTCCTTGGATTTGGAGAAGAGCAGCTACCACATGGGTCTCAGTAGGGTAAGTAATGCCGCCACGTCTCGAACAAATAAGCAGCTTTAAAATGATTGAGTAAACCTTTTGCTGTGAATCACTGCCAGTTTCACTCCTCTTAAAGCTCTGAGCACAGAGCTGAAGTACAAGGCTCTTTTTATCCTTGTATTTGATTTTTTTAAACTTAAAAATACACTTGCTGTCTGGGGGGAGTGTGTCTTGCATTACCCCTGTCCCTCTTTGAGGTTATTTGTCATCCTTTTTTGGAGAGTTGCCAAGCCTTGCCCCTTCTTCCCGTCTTCCGAAAGGCATTACTCTACCCTGACCGACTACTGTGATTCTTTTTCTTCTCAGATCATTAGAGCAAATTCTCACAACTGATGGCCCTCTTTGTTTTTCCCCATGCTCGTCGCAAAGTAATCACAGTTAACACTGCCTGACACACTGAGATATAATCCTATCAGCCGAAAAGTGGCCATCAGCCCAGGAAGGAAATCAAAGGAAACAATAATGTGGAAAAGAGTGGAACTTGTGCCCCCAGATATGTGCAGCTGTACAGGCACCTTTAAAAAAAAAAAACCCACACACATGCCACAATAATGATTTGGAGCCAGCGTCACATGGTGCCACACTTTGGAGTGTGAAATGGGCTCAGAAGTAGACAAGCACAGTTGGCCATTTATAAAGCATTCCAGTGGCACCCTAGCAACCTGTCTCACTTGCATGCCAATTATACCAGCTCTTTATAACCTGACAGCAGTGGAATCACGGCTTTTGTCAGGATCTGCCATTAGAGATAGCCACGTGTCCTAAAAACAGCATATACAATCTTAGAAAGTACTACACGTGTCTGATAATGACCAATAGCTTCAGCTCAAACCCCACTAAGCAGTTTAAAAAGTCATATTCACTGATGTCATTGAATGCATCGCTCCTCCCTGCTGGTTTGGAGATACCACTACTAAAGCTGCTCAATTGTTGCAACACATTGCACTAATACTTTCTATAATGCATTACAAACATACTTATAATGCTTTAGAATCTGCTTATAGCTATGTATAATCAAAGTTAGAAGTACTCATACATATCCATAATGCTTTAGAGCTACAATCATAACGCATTATAAAGCCCAGTATCATAATACTTTATAATTGCTGGTCACTCACTGACATTTGTTTTGCAAGTATCATAGTGTATTATAGTTTCCATAGTTATATTCTTTTTATAACGCCTTATGGGTGTCATGGAAGGTGCTACGAGAAGGATTGACTGATGTCATTGAATGCATCACTCCTCCCTGCTGGTTTGCAGATTCCCCTACTAAAGCTGCTCAATCATTTCCAGCTTCTGCTTTGTTAACAACTCACACATGGTAATTTATAAAGCATTGGGACTTGTGTATCGAGACCTTGGATGGAGCCAGTCCTCCATCCATCCATTTTAATAGCTTGCTGCCATCATGTCTGGAATGCAGTCACAGTGCCTAATCCCTCTGCGGTACAGACAGGCCGTGACGTGATATGCTTTATATCGGCTGTTTACCTGTGTTTTACCTTTGGCCTAGATTAGAAACAGACAAGGCCGATTGTCCCAGATAATAACTTAATCACAGCTCTCTCACTTAGATAACACTCACTTGTCCATGGATTACGCTGCGTATTATTGATTTACTGCTTCAGTGCACTTATTTACTTTTTTTTTTTTTACTCTGTTCTGTTTATATTTTGCTCTTGTGCTTCACACTAAAGCAGGGTCTCTAAATCCAATTTCCCCATGGCTAAAATAAGCATTACATGATCTCTCAATAATTGTATACTTTGCTAATGAGTGGACTTGATTGTATTGTTTTTTGTTCTAGTTGTTCTTCAGAGCCGGCACCTTGGCTAAACTGGAGGAACAGAGGGACGAGCAGACCAAGCGTAATTTCACACTGTTCCAAGCTGCCTGTAGGGGCTACCTGGCACGACAAGCCTTCAAGAAGAGGAAGGTAGGCAAGATGTCACGATGATAAGAACCACTTAGTCTTGAATTAAAGCGAGTGTAAACCGACACCAAGATTATATTATAATTGGAGTCTGCAATTCCGTCGGTGCTCATTCATAACGTTAGCAGGTGCTGGATTTAACTTACTGTCCCTCTTGCTCCCACTGCCTTTCTCTTTATACGTCAATGGCCTTTCCCCTGCTCGAATAGTGTTGTGTGGCTCGTAGGGCGTCACCGAATAGTTTGAAGCTTCAAAGATTCAATCAAGACATTGACATTCAAATTATTATAAATGAACTTGTAAAAACTTTGCCAGCATTTGTCCACCTTCCACCTTCCCCTCTCAACAACACACACACACACAGCGAGCATCGCGGCGGTCCTCTACTCTGTACCGGTAATTGTTTCAGTCCTCAGTCCAAAAGTCAACATCCATTGAAAAAAAAAAATTATTTTTTCAACTAAATATTCTGCTTTGTTGGCCTTTAGCCTTTCAAAAACAACATTTTCACTGTGGTTAAAAAACTCTTTGCCCTGCTTGCCGCACACAAAGGGAGGTACGCACCTGTGTTAACAGACATTCGAAGCTTCATTCCAAAACCTCAATAGAAGCTTCGAATGTAAAAAAGAAATAAACAGCCACTTTGTTAGTTTCCCATTTACAGAGCCAGGGCTGTCTATAAACACCAGATTTGTTTTCAGCGCACACCAGCTAGTATACTGCGAGGAAATGTTTGCTGAATTTGATAAAACGTGTATTTAATTAGAATCACTGCCTCAAACTTAAACATTTTATGAAATAAGGATACAATTATTTATTTATCCCAAATTCTATTCAAATCACCATCTGAATAAATTAAAGAAAAATCTAATTAATTCACTTAAATATGTGGCAAGACTCAAGTTACCAATGCTAAAATAAATGTGATTCTTGCCAAAGTGAGTAAGTATCAAGGTCCATTTTGCTGCTTAGCTCATTTCCCCCCTTCTTTTTGAATAAAGTAGATGAGGAATGTGAGCCCCAGAGACCTTGTTGCCTAAGAGTCCGCAGGAGTTTAGAGTTTCTTGTCCAGAGCTAATTTCAGTGCCTGTTTGCTCTGCTCTCTGGGTAGATCTAACCAGCTCTGCTGTAAATCTTCAACTAATTATGAATGTGTTCTCTAAATCTATTGCCCTTACCCCTTCGTCCTGTTCTGTAATCCATCCAATCAGCTCTCCCAGGGGGATATTTGATAGTGACACGTCCATTTCTGTTACATTTTATCAAACTGCTCCCTTTAAATGCAGCCTTATAAAACATACTGCTGACTCATACAGCCATCTGCTCCACCCATCTTCCATTTTTCTCCCAGCGTGTGATGGGTCCATCTCTCTGGACCTCATACATGTCCTCTTGTGATGTATGGAGCCCTGCAGTCCTTCTCCTTTTCTGTGATTACTATTTAAGTGAATGTGCCGCTTCAGCTGGCTAGTGATGAACCAGCACAAGCAGAATCAACATTGCTGCTCTCCATCCAGTATGACACGCTGTTAGTGAGGAGATATCGTGTGTATGATGCCAGTAAAACTATTAAATTGTCATCTTTGCGATGACGTAAATCAATATGACCTTTTATATTACTTGACTTCCAGCTCTCTTCTGTTATTACTGTTTTTACCATAAGATTGAAAATTGGGAACCAAGTGAGGCCAATGTATTTTCTTGATTAACTTCATAAGTCATCGTTCACACAGTGGAGCGGGCTAAGAGCCTGGTGCTTCATAATCTGCCAGAACTTGAAGTAAATCAACAGCGAGGAACGTTCAGAATTGCTAGGCAACTGTGGAATTACAAAAGTCATTAGCAAAGAGGCAATGTTTTCCCTCTGCCCCCATCTAACCCCTATCTCCCGCAAATGCATCTATAATAGAAAGATGAGACTTCATTTTCATTTTATTTCTCTCGACCTCAACGTAGAGCGAGGTAAGACGTAACATACAATTGTGAATGTGATTGGATGTGACCGCATATTCTATCACGTCATGGCGATAGGATGATCCAGTGGAAAGTCTTATTTAAACTGCGAGCATCATTATGCTTATTACTTTTATTGTCATTCCCAGTTTTAATAAAAAAACTACACTAAATTCAATTCAATTCAATCAAAAAACCTTTACTTGACCACAACAGGGCACTCACACACAAACAACATTTCAAAATTTATGGAAATATACATAATATTTTGCCCAGAGTCAGACGAAGATTGATGCCACTGTAATGTCTTTATGGTAAATATGAAGCTACTGCCAGCAGTTATCTCAAGTTAGTACAAAATATATGTCATATGTCCATTTTACACTTTACACACTGTGCTTGTATGGCTTATGCTGTGTTCACCCCAAACGCAAAGTGAATATTTGCCTTGCGTTACTCACTTGAGCATCATTTGTGCGTATTTGTGTTACAGTCCTTTGCGTGGCTTTCTGGTTTACTACGTGTCGTATGCTTCTAAACATACAGTGCACGGCCCATTCTGATTCAGTGTCGGCATACAGTAGCCAGGTACAGGTATGCACTGCACTTAAATGCAGTCATGCATTATAAAACTCAAGTCTTTCCAATATTTGGAATGATTTGACATATCATATATAGTTGCTTTTAACATTAGTAGGTCTGCAGTTAAGTGTCAGATTGAGATGGGAAATGTGCGCTGTCGAGGAATCCGAAGTGAGGAGCAGTGCCAAATCTAATTTGCTTTCACTTGCTTTCCCCTTTTTTTCTCCAACTGCTGCTCAAGCCACCACAGTATGCTAGATGTATTACTATTCAACTATTACCTGTGTGGTGTAAAGTATCTTCTTGCAATGATTACCTGAAAGGCTATTTTTTCTGTCTGAATTTCATTATCTTTTTATTATTCCTGATTCAATTAGTCGACACCAGAGTAATGGAACAGAAGCAGGGCTGTGGAGTGATTTTCATCAGCCCTTCTCTCCTTGATTTACAGTGTGTTGCTATTTAATCGTAGACTAATCATCGTATAATAATATCCACTTGCGCTTTTGCTGTTGCCCTGTTACCCCTTTGTGAATATTGTTAGGGCTGCGTTCCATCTTGCTCTGTTGAAAGTATCCAGTCATAGCCGGTACAGCAGATGATACTTTGCCTCTGTAACAGTGATGAGTTCTGGTGAAGTCTCTCAGACACTTGCTGGTTGATGTATATGGATGTGTCAGAAAAGTTCCCTCGATTGATATTGCCTGGCATGTTAACCTTGTGAAACTGTGCCTAGCTCATGTGACATTAAAGGACAAAACCATATAATTCTTTTCTCCTTTATTCAACTGTCTCCTCAAAGGGACAACCTGACATTTGAAAAGTCAGTTTTCTTTTGCCCCAGCAGGCATCCACTGCGTTAAGAGTTTTGTCCTTCGGGTACCCTAGAAATGTCTCTTCTTTAGTTATTGTGTAAAGCAGCAAGTATAAGCTAGCTTTAGCCTCGTAATACTACGCCTATTCATCTTTCCTTCATTGCAACACAGCTCACGGAATTATAAGATATAACTTTTTCATATCTTGGGATTCTACAGGATTTCTCATTCATTTGAAAAATGCAAACCCACATCGAAGAAACATAAATATCTCCCTATTGTAAAGGCGTGGATGGGCTCTGCATTGGTATGAGGAACATAATATATGTAAAGTGTCTATCCTTTACATATTTTAGTAAGTAACAGTTAGGAAGACTATTTAAACAGAGATAAAAGCTCAATAATTTAGGCAACAAATGTATCATTTACATTTTAAATAGAAGAAAAATGAAATTACTTCCTGTTAGTTATACTGTTGGATTTTGAATTTGTTTTCCAGTCCAGAAAATTGTCAATATTTATTTATATCATTGCAATTTGCAATACAAAAACTAAACAGTTTGTTATGGGTACGTCCAGAGGAGACCCAGGCGCAGAACACTAGACTCTGGAAACGGAGTAAATTTAAATAGTTTATTTATTCAATACTCTCCAGTAGGCAGATGGTGAGAGAAAAATGGTAAAGCAGGCAGGCAGACGGGCAGGCAGGAGTTGAGCGACAAGTTATGCAGTGATCCTGGAAAGAGCAAGACAACAGGTTATACATAAAATGCAAAGTAAACTCAGATAGCGTATATACTGAGCGGCCGAGATCTAAGCTACCGGGGTAGCAATCTGACGATGAGTGGCTGGAAGACCAAGGTAGATAAACTGTGCTGGGATGAGTTGATTGTAGACAGGTGAGCAGATTGGAGTTGATGGGTTGAATGAGATCAGCGGCTGAAGTCTTTGGCCTCGCCCATGCCACATACACACACACACACATACACACACACAAAGAGACAGAAAACACTAGGGATACAGATGGGACCATGACACAGTTATAAACTCCAGGCTATGAACTTCTTTTTAAAATGTGAAATTATGAGAAGCAGACAATTGTTGGTTATCGGTATCGACTGAAAACAGTTAATATCCTGCATCCCTACAGTTTTTCTTTGGGCCCTCTGCAGTCTACCCAGTGGTTAGATTGAGGTTTTAACTGTGATTAGTCCGTCCATAGTAGGTTCAGCTGAGATTCCCTGATCCAATTCCAATAGTGGTAACCCGAGACTAACTTCCTTTTGTTTGTGAAGTTTAAAGAATAGCTTTGCTAAAGCTATTTGTGATGCTGAGCTTCAGATTTATTTTACCACTGACGTCTTCTATGTGTTTTTGAGCTGTTGCTCAGAGGAAAGATACTATTTCTGCCCTTTCAATGTCAGTCTGGTTGAACCATTATACAGCGTTATGTACAAAACAAACCCTTCATATAGAATAACTATAGCTACCTATTTCTAAAGAGGACCTTTTACAACCTAAAAGCATGAACGTCCTCTTAGCCATCTGACTGTAATGAATCAAACTTTTGTTGCAGGAGATTCCAAACTTTTCAAAGGCAACACTTTGAAATGCACGTAACATATAATCAGAGCCGCTGTCCTTAAGCAAGGCATTATATCACGTTGAACAAATCCCCAGAAACTGAGCATATAAGCGTTCGCTTCAGAAGTGGGATCAAAGTGACATCAGGCGGTGCTCCATCTTATATCACAGGACTCAGATGTCCTACATACATACAGACATGCCTGCAGACACACACACACACACACACACGCACACACACACACACACACACACACACACACACACGCATTATTTTTTAAATGTAGGATGAGAATGAAAACATGCTTTTGGCTTAATCTTGGCTCACAAACCTAATTTACATCACACTGTCTTACAGCTGTCACTGCCTCTTAATGTGATATGAATACCAACATGTTTATCCATGGTGTTCATGTGGTAAAATCTTTTGTTTGTTTTCTATTCATTTTAGACTAAATATGACAAGTGAGACTGTTTAAATCTTCTGTCTGCATTTTTGCTCCACGTTTAGGCTTTCACTGTGTGACAAATTCTAATTGGTCATAGAAAGTACCTTCAGGGCAAAATGTACCTGATGCTGAGAATTGCGTTGCTCTAATTGGGTTTTCCTGTAATCTGCTGCTGCTGGAGAGCCTCGTGCATAAGCAGCATGGAAATCGTGTAATACTTGGAATTAGCTGCCAACATGTTTGATTTAATTAATCAAAAATGAGCTTCCAGCCTCGGAATGCATTCTGCAGAAACTCTCCAGAGGAGGCTGGCAAGTCCTTGGTTAGCTGCGAGAGCCCATACACAGGCAATATAACATGAGAATTAAAAGAGCAAACATTGTTTATCGGTGGTGCTGGTGTTATGGCAACGGTAGATGAGTTCTGAAAAGCATTTATTCCAGTCAGTAGGGGAGACCAGGGTCAACGTCTTTACATTTTCCTTCGTAACTCACAGACTAATTGAAATACACTTCACATCATCTTTTGATATAAGACACTTGTTACATTGTATTAAACAATCAAATCACTTTATATCTACTATACAGATAAACTGACAATGACATATATAATATTCACTGCAGTAAAGCTATTGTTATTATTATCTCGGTTGTCTTTATTATGAAGCACTGATTTGTGTTGGAAGATCAATTAACAGTTACAAGTTATTACATGACAATCCCCTCAACCTCCTCTGTGTGTGTCATGGTTCCCATGGTTCCTTGAAATCCTTGAAAGTTTACGAATTTGAGGGGGGGAAAATCAAGGCATTGAAAGTTTTTGAATAGGCATGGAAAGTGCTTGAATTTCTATATTTTATGCAAGAATAGAAATTGATATTTTCTTAGAGAAGAGAAGGCAAGAGAGCGCATAGTCTGGCGTTACTGTAACACAGCATCACATTCAAACCTCTCCTTGTAATTGTTGTCTGTGAGCTTCAGTAAAGCCTGCTAGTTCTCATTATAAAAATTCCCAGTGTAATTATCCTTGATCCGAGTCTCAAACTGAGCCGTGTTGGCTCCTTGCATTTGAGGGAATTGGCCCTGGAAAATCCTTGAAGAGTCCTTGAATTTGATGTTTAAGAAGGCGTGGGAACCCTGGAAAAAAAACTCATATTCCTGTATGTGTTCCTGTCTTCTCCGTATGTTTTAGATTCAGGATCTAGCCATCCGCTGCGTCCAGAAAAACATCATGAAGAACCGTGGCGTGAAGGACTGGCCATGGTGGAAGCTCTTCACCACGGTGCAGCCCCTCATTAAAGTCCAGCTCTCTGAGGAGCAGATGCGTGGCAAAGACGTGAGGAGGCCTTTCTCTGTGATACACCCCAGCTCGTAGATTCCTCTCATTTCAACTTAAAAGATGCACCATCTGCCACTGCAGCATGGAACCTTCTGTTATTAATGTTCCTGGTAATGCTTAATATTTCATAGTTTTACCTGTAACATTACACGTAACATAACAAACATTCTGTCCTCGCAGGAGGAGATACAGCAGCAGAAATCGAAGCTGGAGAGGGTGGAGAAGGAACGGAATGAGCTGAGACTGAACACGGATCGATTGGAGAGCAGGGTGGGTCCCTTCGCCTGTGGCAATGCATGATGGGAGGATGTTGTTTAAGATTAGTGGTGGAGTTAAACTCTTTGCTTTCAGTTAAAGATCTGACCACTTACTTATACAAGAACGGTGGCGAGAAGTTTATAGTTTTTTATTATACTGTGTGTGTGTGTGTGTGTGTGTGTGTGTGTGTGTGTGTGTGTGCGTGTGTGTCCAGATCTCAGACTTGTTGGCAGAACTGGCTGATGAGAGAAGCACTAGTGAGTCAGCATCCCAGCTGCTAGGAGACTGAGACTTCAGAGAGGCTTCGCCTGGAGAAGGATATGAAGGATATACAGGCACGTAAACACATACTGTAGCATCATAATATTAAAGAAATTCCAATGTCAATGTGACTGACGAGCTCCATGGCATCCACTGTAGTGAACAGTTATCTGGAGGTTGTAGTACCATGTCCCAAACATCAGGTGGCAAATCCCAAAAGCAGTAATAATGAATTCCATTTCATTATTATCTTCGTGTCTCTGTGCTTTAAAAAATATTGCATCGTAAATTCCTAATGGCTGAGGGAAGAGGAGAGGCACCAAGTATATACAAATAAGATGTTAAAATACTTTTATCCTAATTTTCTTAATACTTTTCTTGTCCATTTTTACTGTGACTAATAATACATCTGTCCACTGCATTGGATGCTATGCACCAAGAGGTATACTGTAGGTGTGCATCAACGGCATAAAGGGAGATTCAGTTGCACTCAGAATATAGAATTTTTTACTTACTAGTCATTTTCATATCACTTTGCGATTCAATAATTCCTGCATCAAAGAGTTAATTGGTGTGTAAATCTGTGCATTCCAGGCAAAGTTTGACGGGATGAAGAAACAATTAGAATCTCAGGAGATGGAGGTGATGGAAGCTCGGCTCATGAAAACATCAGAGTTCAACGGGGAGATGGACGATGACGATGATGCTGGTTAGTTGAGCTATAAACTGCTAGCTGTCGTTTGCAGGGGACACCATATACGCAAGAGACTGTCATCCATCCATTTGTTTCATAATGTGCCCAAAATTTGAGGAAAAAAAACGTTGGTAACACTAATATAGTTATTATTATAGTTATAAGCACACATACATATCTTAATGCTTTACAACAATCAAAACACATAATGAAGCATTTTATAATGACTTAGGTCAAAATAATAATAATTGCTGGTCACTTTCTTTGCAAGAATCATATTGTATTATAATTCCCCTTGGTTGTATACATTTTGATCTTTTTATAATGCATTATAATCACTTTTATAATGCATTAGAATAAGTTATTTTAAAAGGTCATTATTTGCTTGTAGTGAAGTAATAAAATGCATAGGTACTATGTAGGAACATATAATACATTACAAGCTGGTTATAAGTCACTACATGTGAGCATTGTTGGCTTTAAAATCATTACGTCTATAAAAGCAAACACAAAACAAAAATAATTTATTTGTTTAACGGGTTATAGCAGAAATTGAAGCTGAATGATGGACATTTACTGTCACGGTGGGGAAAAGGTGAGGACCCAAATGCAAGACGGCAGACGAGGAGATTATCAAAATAAGTAAAAAAGTACAAAATAAGGCAAAAAGTAAAACTTTAAACACAAACCAGGACGACACCGGAAGCACGAGGCGCACAAGGTAACATCTACTACCAGGGTGACACTTAGATGACGAACTCACAAAGAACACTGGGACAGACAGGGATATATACACACAGACACTAGACGAGAGGAACGAGACACAGCTGGGGGGAGAAGCTAAAACAGAAGGGCAAGGTGAACAGACACAGGAGGAACAAATCAACAATCACAGGGGTAAAACACACAGACAGGAAGTACAACTAGACATGCCACAAGGGGGAGTGAACACGATCATGACATTTACAATAAACTCATGTAACGTTTCCCAACAAAAACTCACTCTAAAGACTCAATTGACTATAACTAATACCTGAAATAATTATATTTTAGCTGTTTAATTTCCAGTGCTATAAGCAAATAATAACATGTTGCGTTATCATGTTTAAAATGCATTATAGACACGGGCTGGCACAACAAATCTCAGTTAGTAGCCAGCAATTATGAAGTATTATGATACTGGACCTTATAAGTCATTATACATTTTTTTATTATGTGTTATTATTGTTATAAAGCATTATGGATATTTACGAGTGTTAACTATAATTATGCAATGATATAGGCAGGTTATAATGCTTGGCAAGTATGTGTATAATGAATTATAGACATAGAAAGTGTTACCAAACTTTTTCTCTCTCTTAGGAATCACAATCTTGGTCATCAGTGTTTTTAAACATTTGTATTCAATTCCTTAATTAATTGGCCCTTGTGACATTCACAGCAGCTTGCCAAGACCTGCCTAATGGGCATGTCAGCTCAGGTCAGAAGCATAATTTACTGAACCGCTCACACCAGCATTATGTGCACAGTTTGAAAAATCTCCCTGATACTAATTTAGGCTGCGGGAATTAGCGGCTTTATTTGACTGTTTCAGCAGGAGACATGGCAGTGAGACTTGGTCACATCTCGCATAATGCTATTAAGTATATTTTCCAAGTTTGGGATTTACCGCTTGGGGATTAAAATGTTCGCTCCCAGGCATACAACTAATGCCTTTTACCGTTTGGTCTCCATATGCCGAGAATGAGAACTCCCATTGAGAGCATATTGTCCATGAGACCATTTTTATTTCGCTCTGTGTTCCCACCCCCCCTTCAACCCACCTCAGCAGACAAGCCATTACAGAGCATATCAGAATTCTTAGATGAATAGGAAAATAATCGTTGGGATCAGAGCCGGTGGCCCTGCACGTTGTCATTATGCTATATATATGCTAATGAGCAGCACTGATGGAGGAGCCGGTGTTGGTACGTGAAGGAGAAATGGTCAGCCTCTAAAATTATAAGGCTTGGAAATGAACCTGAACCTGAATATCTGCCTGGCCGCTGTTATAGTTCTGATAGCCTCTGACAGCTGCAGAATTAGGGTCGGCTAAGAACTGTGGAAAGTGCCACTTAGACATGTCCTTCTCTAACTACTATTGTGCTGTGCTCTGAATTCCTTCCTCAGGTTTATCCTAAGATTAGAGTTGAAACGGAAAGGCTGCTTTGTAGTTTCCTGTCGAACGTTTTTGACCTTATAAGGTCGGGATTTCACGAAAGACATTTTATTTCTTGAAAGATTATATTATTTCGCTCCTCGAATGTGATAACCGTCACAGCCAGTACAGTACAGTGCACTCCATAATCCACAGCATACATAATTTCTGATCTTTTGAGCCTTTTTTCGCCCGTATACTCGGCTCGCATTAAAGGCAGGAGACACCCAAATGTCACACAGACATTTTCTCAATTATATATCTGTCCTCCAGGAGGTGAGTGGCGGATAAAATACAACCGAGCCATTCGTGAAATGGACTTCACCAAAAAGAAACTCCAGCAGGAGTTTGATGAGAAACTGGAGACAGAGCAGCAGAGCAAAAGGCATCTTGAAAGAAGGGCAAGAAACTTTTTTTATAATCATAAATTCTTAAACAAATTTAATTTTTATCTTTGCTTAAAGCACACTTGTGGCCAGTTAGTTATATAACTGCAATTATAATGATATGCATTGAACTGTCTAGAGAATAATACAAATGTTGTGTGTGTGTGTGTGTGTGTGTGTGTGTGTGTGTGTGTGTGTGTGTGTGTGTGTGCGCGTGCGCGTGTGCTGCAGCTGGCTGATTTGCAGACAGATAATGAGGATGTGCAGCGCTCTGTGCAGCAGCTGAAGAAGAAGTGCCAGAAACTGACGGCAGAGCTGCAGGACACCAAGCTTCACCTAGAGGGCCTGCACAGTCGCAACCATGATTTGGAGAAGAAACAGAGGAAGTCAGTTTCTTTGTCTGACTATCTATCTGTCTGTCTTCCTTTCATATACACAAATAACAGAGAACATATTGCTCTCTTCTCTTTGAAAAGGCCAGGCGTAGGCACTCTGACCCGCCCGGCAGAAGAACACTAACATTTTCTTTAATTTGACTGAGATGTTCTGTAATCTGTGGAATTGCATTAGCTGAGAAAATGAGTCAGGCTTTAAGCACTTGAGAAGCTATCGCTGTGGCAGAATGTGATCTCTCCCCTGTGGCTAATTGAAGATGCTCTGTGGGTGAAATTGTTTTCAACTGCGCTTCAGAGAGAAAAACAGGGAATTACAACGAGCTGACAGCATGAAACACTTAGCTGTTAAGTTCACTAACCATAAGTGTTTCTGCCCCAGACAATTGAAGAAAACATTTTACACGTTATTAGAACCCAATTGTAAATTTATGTCTACTGGAAGAGGAGGATAAAATAGAGGTAGTGCTGAAATGATGTTGAGTTCTTTGTCCAGAATAGCCTCTAAGGCTCCAAATATGCTAACAGACGCTGAATTTAGACATTTCGTAAGCAGGCTGAATATTTTAAAATAACTGCTTCTATGACTTCATAAAACTATGAGAATTTATCTGGACAAATGACTTGATGTATCAGTTTCATCGAGTGGTGGAAGAAGTACTCAGATATTTCACTTAAGTAAAAGTAGTAACACCCCGTGAAGAAATACCGAATTCCTGAATTGTAAGAATTTAAGTATTGAATTATAACTAGTGATGCATTAATATGTTCATCATTTTAATGTTGCAGCTGCTTTCTTTGCTATATTTACTGCCGGTTAGCTTGTGAATTTCACCAGAGGACCAATTAAGGTTTATCTGAAGCTATAACAATATATGATACATTATGTGTCGATTATACTTTCTAATATCAATCTGAATTGGAAGTAACTAAAGCTGTCAGATAAATGTGGTGGAGAAAAAGTACAATATTCCCCTCCGAGATGTAGTGGAGTAGAAGTATAGTAGCAGGAAATGGAAATACTAAAGTAAAGTACACTTGAGTACTTACAGTAGTTACTGTCCACCACTTTTATCTAATACATCTCCTGTAGCTTTCAGCCTTCTGCAAATTGGCACACTTTGTGTAATTACAGATACACGGTTTACTGTGATGCTTGGCTGTTCAGCCCTTTAGAACTCTAGTCAACAGTTGTGCTCAGCTGTGTGTTTTTGTATGCGTGTGTTTAAGATTTGACCTGGAGCAGAACCAGGCTCAGGCTGAGGTACAAAGAGAAAGGAGCCAGAGGGAGAAGCTGGCTCGAGAGAAAGACTTAATGACTGGTGAGATGTTTAACCTCCGCCAGCAGCTGCAGGTAAGCCACTTCACACTTCAAATGTGCTCTGATGTCCTCTCTCAGGGACTACATGTCTGCTCTCTATTTGACATAACTGGGCTGGTCCAGATGTGCGATTTACCATATCTCTTCCGTCTGCAGGACAAGGACGTTGAATTGTGTGCCGCGAATATGAAGGTGCAGCAGCTGGAGGCAGAGCTACAGGATCTTTCCTCCCAGGAGTCGAAGGACGAAGCCTCCCTGTCCAAGGTCAAGAAGCAGCTCCGCGACCTTGAGGCCAAAGTGAAAGATCAGGAAGAGGAGCTGGACGAACAGGCTGGAACCATCCAGATGCTGGAGCAGGTACAGGGCGCTACAGATGTGGTATTTTCATATCAGTGTGGTGAAATATTTACCACTAAAAGCTGCTTATATCAAGTTATTGTGTTTCAAACTCTAAATTGTTATTCTCTAAGTCCTATCACTTAAACAAAAAACTGCCTTCTATTGTAATATTCTTCAAAAGTGCCATCATGCTATAGACATTTTGTCTGTCTCTCATTTTGGAAGAAAACCAAAGATTTTTTTTCTTTTTGGGGACAACCTTGAGGGAATTTCTTGAAATCTGGCAAAAACATCTATTTGGAATATTTGGTGGTCAAAGGTCAAGCTCACTGTGACCTCACTAAACATATCTTTGGCCATAAGGCAAGATTTCATATGCTAATCATGACAACTGCACACAAACGTCTAACAGCATAACATTTTGACATTTTAAAGGGACATAGATGCAAACTGCAACTTGACATTTATTTTACGTGCCGTTATATGTGCGTGTCCTCGTCCTGCACTCAGGCCAAGCTGCGGCTTGAGATGGAGATGGAGAGGCAGCGGCAGACGCACTCCAAAGATATTGAGAGCAAGGAAGAAGAGGTAGACGAGATCAGGCATTCCTGCAGTAAGAAGGTAGGTGATGTTCATTCTCACTCTTGTACATGTGCACATCTTTCCTATACATAGCCTCTCTATCTAGAACTAACAATAGATCAGGCCTGGACAAGCCAGCACTGATAAACACACGCTTGTGTTTACTAAGGTGTGTTGAAGGTCCTTGTTCTTAAAGATCCATGCAACTTATATAAATCAATTATTTTAAGTTTGTTATCAGAATGTGCCCCACGGGGTATACAAATATGCTGTATTCATATTATCATGTATTAGCAACAAGAAGCTCAACATTAGCTTAACATGGTACATCCACCCAACACAGTACATGCATATTAATAACAAAATAAATACAATTTAGAATAAACAAATAAGGGTATCGTATTTGTATCTATATTAAAAATGAAAAATACAATATTTTACTTCCAAAGCTATGTTGATGGATCTACACAGGCTAACAGATCTGCTCAGGGGGCATCCATTTGTCTTTGACGTGCAAGAGCAGCCATGTCTAACAGGACGGTCGATGGTGTGTTATGTCTGACTTTGTTTATCACTGATCATCTGTTCGTGCCTGCTGACACTCTGTTCATGTGTCCTGCAGCTGAAACAGATGGAGGTGCAGCTGGAGGAAGAGTATGAAGACAAGCAGAAAGTGTTGCGTGACAGGAGAGAGCTGGAGTCCAAACTGCTGAACGCCCAGGACCAGGTACTTACGTCCACTCTGCCTCTGGTCTCTGTCAATGCTCTTAAGTGTGTGCGATTTGGTGCGTGCCACTTCTTTTAGATTAAAAAGAAGCTGCTTATGAGGTGGTTTGGATTTTTAAAGGATGGGAAATAAGAGTGTGTGTAACTACAGACATGATAGAACATTGTGTTTTGTGGTTCAGGTGAGCCAGAGGGATGTGGAGACAGAGAAGAGGCTGAAGAAGGACCTGAAGAGAACCAAAGTCCTTCTGGCTGATGCACAGATTATGCTGGACCACCTGAAGAGTAACGCCCCGAGCAAGAGGGAGATCGCCCAGCTCAAAAATCAAGTATGCCACCCTATCACACTTTTTGAACTTGGTCTGGTCTCAGAGTGTAACTATGCACAGGTTGATAAATCTTCTGCATACCCAGGATAGATCCTTGATCTTGGCCTACTAATGTTTGCCCCTCACCTCCTCCTGGTACCTTTTTACTTCCTCCTGCTTCTCACAGCTGGAGGAGTCAGAGTTTACTTCCGCAGCAGCAGTGAAGGCTCGAAAGAGCATGGAGATTGAAATAGAGGACTTGCACATCCAAATGGAGGACGTCGTCAAAACGAAGATGTCGGTGAGTTTTGACGAAATATGTTTGTTAACAAACTTTTTTTCATGACTAAGATGAGACGATGACAAAACAGTTATTTTATACCCTTTCTTTCATCTCACAATGCAGACACATATTTCTTTGATAACATTTTTTATTGTTTGTGTAAATGTTTCTATACATTTATTTTGATGAGCAAATGAAACGGCAAAACATATTTTATAATTAATGCTGCACTTTGCCCATCAAACCTTCACTCTTAGAAATGCAGCGGGGCTCTGACATTGATATGTGTGCATCGTAAAGCCATGGTGGGATATTAAAATAATAAATACCCTTTGGTACATATCTGATTTCAACATTTTGCTCAAATGGATAAATAAGCTTTGTCGAATGTTTTTTTCCGCCCTCCATCTGCTCATTAATGGCTGTCTCCTGAGAGAGAACTGCCTGCATGTCAGACTCGTAGACTGAGGGTGTTTGTGTCTCTGGGGATGAAACACAGAGTGCTGTGTGCCTGTGCTCTGCTTGTTAATTACTGCATATATGGCAAAGGAAGGTCTTGTACATTTCTCAGATTAGAGAATGCATATGAACACAGAGGATGAACTCTAAATAGGACATCACCAGTATGCTGCACTGGCTGCACTTTTCTCTGCCCAAATGAGCCAATTGATTATCTCCAATGGGTCTCATTCCTCCAGCCAGAACCCCCAGTCCAGATTGTGTTTCATTGCCATCAGATGAGATTCCAGAGCTGCCACAGCGTTGCCAGCTAATGACCATTTATCATATTCAACAGCTCATGAATAAATCCTGTCATTCTACAGTATACTAAAAATGTGTGTGTTTCCTCTTCGTTTTGTCCTTCAGTTGGAGGAGCAGGTCAGCCGTCTGCAGAGAGAGAAGAATGACCTGCAGTCTCGTAATGAGGAGGATCAGGAAGACATGAATGAGTTGATGAAGAAACACAAAGCTGCAGTTTCCCAGGTAACCCAACACCTCGGTGAGCAGTTCGAAAGCCTTTATAAAAAGTCATAATAAATGAATAAACACAGTTGTATTAGTCCTGCGTTATCAATGCTCAGACCAAGATCAGACTCAGACAGAAATAGTTAAATTCCTTTGATTATTTCTATTTTTAATTGTTTTTAGTTTGAGAAGTTGTGAGATACCGTCTTTAACGTGAACATTCTGTTTGCTGCATGTTAAGTAGAGTGGCTTTGAGATTTGGAGGACATATTCCCCTCTAAACACAGTGTGTGCTCTGCAATCAGGGAGATGCAATCTGTTCTGCAGCAGATCACATGACAAATGATTTGGCACAGAAATATTATGTTCAGTAACCATTTATGTCAAAATAGTTTTTTTTTTTAGTTTTTTCTTTACAGACAATTGAAGCATACATTGGCATGCACTTCCTCTCTCACACACATGTTCACACACCTCTGACTGTTGACTTTGTGTGTGTGTGTGCTCTAGTCTGCCAGGGACTTGAGCCAGATCAGTGACCTGCAGGCCCAGCTGGAAGAAGCCACAAAGGAGAAGCAGGAGATCCAAGACAAGGTACAAAGAAGTATTCAAAAGCACTGCAGCTGCCTGCCAGGAACCCGCCTGCTGCCTCAACACTTCTCTCTGATTAGACCTCGGCTTTTCTCTGGGTTTCTCTGATTATTGTGACCGAAAAATGCTCTGTTTCTGTGGCGGCTTTCTTCTCAAAATTGCAATGCAATTTGCATTTAAATGGCAGGATTCAGCAAAGATTCTGAGTCAAGGAGAGGAATTGTTCCTTTCCCTCTAAGTATTCTTATTTAAAGGAAGGGTCATGTATATAAACTCAGAAGTTTATTGTTGCCATGGTTTAACCAATTAGATAAACTGAAAGCGCTCATTCAGGTCCTTTCAAAGAATTATCTCTCAACTCGGTACAGCAGCTTGTCTCAGGGATTTCTCTCATTCCTGGTCTTGTTTGTCATTCATAGGCCTTTGCATCATATTATATTGAAATATTAGAAAATTCTCAGGGAAATGAAAAGGTGGAAATTGGAAACATCATAAGATGACTTAACTATTGATATGAGTGATAAAAGTTATTTTGTTATAAAATAGAATTGAAAAACCCATGTATGTATGTTCATCTGTGTGCAGTTTGTGCTTTATTCCAAGTAGAATGACCGACCTGCATGAACATGACTGTAGCTGTGGGTTTAAAACATGTATATTAACAGTCACTAACAAAGGGAGGACTGATTGCTGAGTGTTTCTGCACACAAAGAACTGACGTAAGCATGTGGGAGTAGGCATAGGACCATATGAACATTTCCTGTCACGATTATCCTGGCCAAAATAATTGTGAATCACCATATTATCTCAATAATCATAAATGTCATAAAAATCACAAACATAAATGGCACTAAAACATACTGGAATCACTTTACCACAATCTGATATTTAGTGAAACATCTTTAGTGAAAACAAATGATCAAACATTTTAAATAAGGTGATCATAAATCATAAGGTTCCCCTGCATAAAAAATGGATAAATACATTAAATAAATAGCAACATTGCGTGAGGATGTTCTTTCTTACATGATCATTTTTAATCAGGTTCTATGTTGTACTTCTCTACCATGATAGTGAGCCAGACAGCTTTTTCAAGTTACTCATCTGATAATATTCACAATTATCCTGATAATTATCCAAAGATTCATCACGATCAACTTATTGTAAGTCTTCTTTATCGCGATCGACAATAAAATCCGATATCATTTAATCTTAAACAATGTTTGGATTACCATGACATGCACATCATGTTCCCCTCATGATGAACTGTAACAAGAGATTCCTTAACTTTTCATTTTGCACCATCAGAAGGTCAAAATTCTAAATAGGTTTTTCCAGATTTCTTTTAGATTTATGTCCAAATAGTACATTTGTTCATTGTGAGAATGTCAGAATGTTTTACAGCGCTAACAGCTTTGTATTTGAGCTACAGCATCCTTATTATCATATTGTTGTGCTGATTAGTTTAGCTGCTGTATACTGTGTTCGAGTCGTCAATTAAATGATTGAGGCTCTGCGTAAATGTGGATTCATGTGGTATAAAGGTTAATGCACCTGATTCATGTTGATAGTAGTGCTTTTATAATTATAGAGCTTTATTTTTCCGATGGAACACTATTTTGTTAGAGGATAACCTCTAGCATGTCACTGTGTGTCATGTATTAATGCATGCCCATTTTCTATGTTGATGCATTTGTTTGCTAAATGAAATGCCACTCGGCAAATCTAGTGCTTCGTTTGCATGTAAATTACACGCGCTGAGGCTCAGAGTGACTGGACTTTCCTTTAACAGAATGTGTTAAAATATAATTTCTCTAAAGGACAGAATTGAGCTCTTGCCACCCCCTAGCAGCAGACCCTGTTTCTATTAGATTAAGCTATAAGCGTGCCAAAGCTTTGGTTCACTCTAACCCATCAGAATATGTTTGGCTACACTAGAGACACGCAGCAGGCTATAAGACATTGTTAAAAACCATCTATAGCCATCTAAAGCATCTGACCTTGAAGTGGTTATCTTCCTATCCCCAGTAGGATGAAAATCTAGCTTCTTTACTAATATCAAAGGAGAGCTCCAAATCCTCCATGTCTCAGATCCAAAGTCCCCCATTAGGTGCCACGTTGCCTTTTGGGCTGCTTTTGTTGTGATGTATCTTCCTTCCTTTTATCAGTCTTGAGAAAACGATTCAGATGGAACAAACGTGCTTTGCATGAAGCTGTCCTCTTTTCCCAAAGCCTGTGAAATGACTGTGACTCGGTGCTACTCAGCCTGAACCACAAGCTCTTCTTTGACCATACGTGGTAGATTGGGGCTTATCTAGAGCTCATTATTCAGGCTGGATGCACAATATTTACTTGTAGCAAGATGGAATAAAAGGTCGAGAAGGAAGTTTGCAGTCAGCGCTGATCTTCAGGGAGTGATTGTGTGTGTTTACTGTATGTATGTATGTATGTGTTTGTCCATCTTCCAGCTTCATTCGCTGCAGAGCCAGCTAGCGTTCCAAGAACAGTCCATGGTGGAAAAGTCTCTCGTGTGCCGCCAGGAGGCCAAGATCCGTGAGCTGGAGACCAAGCTGGAGTACGAGAGGACACAGGTCAAACGCTTGGAGGTGAGATAATCCTCTGTATCTCGCACATGTAAAAGACATGCTCTATGAACGCAAATGTATTATTTTGTTATCTATTTATCAAGAGGTAGAGATAATATTAACCCAGGTATGGTGACCCTTAGGGTGCTGGCTAAGAAAAGCAAAGGCCAGGGGCAAACATTTAAAAGTATAAGTAACATTTACACTTTAAAATGGTCTAAAAACGACTATGTTGTTGAGTTGTGTGCTTATATTATCCCAAATATTTCCAACAATTTTGAAACCTAGAAAAATCCATAATTAGGTAATAGTCCCCGTCACTGTAATGGCGATGTATCCTCTTTGAGCACGTTTCAGTGTTCTGGTTGTCATAAATGTACTTTTTATCCAGTTCTAAAACACATTTTTAAGAGACACTTTTTAGATCTTGGTCCCTTTTAACTCTATATTTTAGACTAGATGAAAGATTTTAGTCGTCAAAGTCTCAATCTTAAGTGAGTGTTCAGAGAAACAAGCTGAGCTAATGTTAGCGGAGCAGCCCCTCCATCCTTCGGCCGCAGAACCGCGTTGGAGAAACACTGATTTTTATTTAGTGTTTTTACTGGTTTTACTCTCCTGAAAGAAGGAATCCTAACTGGAAAAAAAGCTGCCATGATGGCAAAGGACACCGCAAAAACTCTGTCTCTTGTTTGTTTTGCTCGAGAGATCTCCAGTTCGGTAAATACAGAACAAAGAAGATCATTGTATCTAAAGAGTTGTCCACTGTTCACCTCCATTCCTCCCCAGATCCTGGTGGGTCGTCTGAAGGAGAACTTGGAAAAGTTGACAGAGGAGAAAAACCAACACAATGCAGCAGAAAACAGGGAGAAGGACCAGAATAAGCGAATGCAGAGGCAGATAAGGGACATGAAAGAAGAAATGGGAGAGCTGTCCAAGAAGGAGTCCGAGGCGAGCCGGAAAAAGCACGAACTGGTAAGTCTTCGGGTGCTGGGAGACTTGATATGATTCACCGGAGTTCAAACTACAGGAGGTAACCGGTCTGTGATCCATTCACCAGGAAATGGACATCGAGAGCTTAGAGGCGGCAAATCAGAGCTTACAAGTGGACCTCAAGCTGGCCTTCAAGAGGATAGGTGACCTGCAGGCTGCCATAGAGGACGAGATGGAGAGTGATGACAATGATGACATAATCAACAGGTACTGCGCAGCTTTTACCTTCTGTAAAGGAAGATAGTATTGCATTTGCTACTGTAGATCTATAATGTGTGCTTGGTACATCAGGGGATACTGTCAAGGCTGAGTACCAGCGCAAGTTATCTTGCTGCAAGAAACATATAAAATGAGAACTGGTAGTTTTTTTAGTATCCTGTCAATCACAACTTGTATCTTTTTACTCTCATGCTCCCACATCTTCCTATATCAGTTAATGTCTTGCCTCTTTAGTACTCTCTGAGTCATACTACACTTTGTCTGTCCTCCAAATACTTCTCACACGGTTTACACTCAGCTCCGTGCTTCTGAGCTTTTGTCTCGGCGCCGGTTTTCCCTGTTTGGTTACTGCTGCCCTCCTTGCAGAGGGGTTGAGCGGTATACTAGCTCTGAGCCCTCTAAGGTAAACACTGGCTGCAGTAATACAGACCTCTAAAAAGAGGAAGACATTACACACACACTCTGTTTGAGTAGGAGGCCCCGGCAGCAGCACAAGTTGCTTTACAATGGAGTTATTTTATGTGCACATGGAAGTGTAAAAATTATGTATTTGCTGTTATCTCACTGCGTCCTCTTTTTGCAGTGTTCTTTGTGTGTCTCACCTTCTCTTTTTTCCTTCTTCCCCCTTTGGTGTTTTCCACACTTCTGGCAGTTTGCAAGACATGGTGACAAAATATCAGAAAAGAAAGAACAAAACGTGAGAATGGAAAATGCATCCTTTGTTTGTTTGCACGTTTTTCTTCTTCTTCTCACCCGTGTCAACCATAAGAGAGAATAATGCAGTATTCCTTATCCTCTCAGTTTGTGTTGTTCACAATAACACGGCGAGGAGAAGTCATTTGAAATAGAATGTAAAGCTGCGTCTGTGGTATATATCTCTGATAAAAGCTACAGTAAAGGATGGCCCCTGGTGTTTCATTTAGTTTCATTTCATGTTGCGCCAATTGTCCAGAGGTGTCTGTACAGTTGACCTCGTTGGAGAATTCAGGCCTTGTTTTTCTACCTTCAGAGCAACCACAAGTTATTTGAAAAATGATGGCACACAGAATGTTAGAAGAAATGTGAACTACAATGGTGAAATAGACTTAATGACACCAGCATTCCCCTGGAAGCCAGTCTCCCTGCTGTAGAAAATAGGACCCAAATGAAAAACTGCAAAGTGTTACAGACTTGTGGTAATACTGCATCATTGTCTCAATGAATAATTTAGTATCAGACATTTGCTCTCATCATACAGCTTCAGCATGCATTTGTTTAGATGTTGGGTTAAAGCTGTTTTGCACAGATATTTACACGTCTTCTGTTCCTCTGTGGGTTTTCTTCAGCACATGCAACAAGTCCACATCTCACTAAGTTTGTACATAGAGTTGTTCCGAAACCGACACCAGTATCAATAATGCGCCCGATACAGCCTAAAATGCTGGATCGGCGAGTATGCGAGTCTATGCACCTATCCGATATTACGCTATCATATAATTTATCAGCTCATTTACACACGACACAGGAACAACAACAACACGTGTCACTTAAAACCTGATCGGGCAGGACGTACTGATCGGGTATGTGCAACTGCGCATGTTCAACGCTCAACAAAGATGAAAAAGAAGCGAGATGGCTCACTCATGAACTACTTTCGTCATCTGCTCATCAAAATACGATCGGATCTGTACTCGGTATCGGCCGATACGCACGTTCGGATATAGGAATCGTGTCTGAAAGGAAAGAATGGTATCGGAACATCTCTATTTGTACGGGGAAAACAATGAAGATTATTTCAATTTTATGATGCAATCAATGTGATATCAAAATATCACATTTCAGCAAATTTACAACACAGGATTCTGTATGTTACCTCCATATTGTAGTCGTTTCTTCAACAATTATTTTCTTATGTTCTTTGTTTTGGTTTACAAATAATAAGAAATTATAACAAATATGGACGGAGGTTTTTTTTTCAGCCTGAAAACAAACAATTATGCATTTGGACACATTTGCACATACTGTACTGATTCTATACATTTTCAAAGTATGGCATGAATAAAAAGATTATCTGCATTGTGCCCTTTACTAAAACTTAGCATGGTGGAAGTAACTCACATGTGCTCTGGAAGACCTTAAGCGTACGTATGTGATGCTTGTGACTGTGAAAAGATTGCAGCACACTGTCTCTCCGTGGCTGCACAGTCAGCAAGAGGTACAAGACAAGTGCGCTACTGAAATGTTTTCACCCAAAAGCTCAGCAGTTGATTCGTGCATGCAAATACTCCACTTATTCAATCATTTAACTTTATACTACAAATGTTCACCTTGTCTTGCCTGTAAAATGTAGGGTCATTGATTGTGAATGTTAATTATGTTCCTTTGACTGACTGAATTCCATTTCTTTCAGTTTTGCATTCAATGAAAGGAATCTGTGTGGCATGTTAAATCATTTAAACCTTCATCAGAGCGCAGTAAAGAAATGTTCAGTTTGTAGCGGATATACCCATCCATAATTTCCCTCTTTAACCTGTGATTGCTTCTTCAGAGAGAAATGGCATCGTGCTATTTATATGCTTTTTTTTTTTTTTTTGTTCATTCGACATCTCGTGTGAATCAGCGCTCGGGCTTTTCTTTTTGTGCAACTCGAGGAAAAGAGCATTTTTTTCCCCGTGTTTACTTAATTGCATTTTTCTCTCCTTCGACATCATTGCATTAGCAGCATGGGTGAACAATAATGGATAAGGTGATTTTTTATTAATTATGAAGTGGATTTTCCAGATGATTTACATTACTATACACTATTTATTGTACTCAAGAAGCTTCAAGAACAGAGGCTACAATAGCTGGATTATTATTATTATTATTATTATTATTATTATTATTATTATTGTAGGGGGAGATAATATAAGTTGAATTAGTGTTTCAGGCTGGGCTTCCCAGTAGCAGACTTTACAGGCTATAATGAAGTACAGGGGTCACATATAATCTAGGATTGTGCAGTGCAAACTATGTAAATGCTTTCATCAGTGTGGACTGGAACGGTTGCATTTTCTTTGTACCTTTCTCGCTGAGTGTACACTCTTTTATTAACATAAATTGATGCCCTATGCTATTTTTTCTTTGCAATGATGTAATTAGCCCATGTTGAACAAATACCTTCAAAATACTTGATGGTGTTTGTACCACAAGTGCTAAACTGATAGAACCAAGCCATACGAGATTTGATGCTGAGTCTGAGTATTTGTGACAAAGATTTACAACCAGTGCAGGCCAATTGTCAGAAGCTATTAATGTTCACTTCTAAATTCTCGAGGCTTGTTTGTATCTATGAGCCTCAGGACTGGTTAGCTAGTAGTGTGGGGCCAAGGACAAATCGTTTGTGACACCATTTGCACAGCACTCAATTGCAAGCCACCTTTTATTGTGTGTGGGTGTGTGGGTGTGTGGGTGCGTGCGTGCGTGCGTCAGAGAGAGTCGGAAAGAGGGAGATTTTGCTGTGGGCTGGTTTCAGTTTGTTGTGTGATATATCATATTAAAAAGTCACAGTATCACAAAGATGACAAATGGGCAGCATGTGTAATCAATTTTCTGGTATTAATGAACCTGTGATCTTGTTGTTTTGGTGGGCGCTTATCACTGTTTGGATGGCAGTAGAGAGGAGAGGCAGGGGAAAATAAAGGGAAGATATAATAACTGAACTTGAACTCACAATTTGAGCTTGCTGCCTCTTAAAGCAGAATTAACAGGTTTTCCTGTAGAAAATAATATAGTCAGGCCATTTAGTCTCCCTGTGATCATCATTACCTTCTCCCAAAGAGAGCCTGCCCCGTAAGGTCAATGATGAGAAAGTTAAATGTGTTAATGCACTTAGAAATCTTGAAAGCCTGAACACCATTCAGTCCAAGAATCTGAAGCTTCTTTCTGTCTGTGCTCACTCCCTCGCAATGGTCACACACCACCGCTACCACCAAAAAAAAAGAGAAAAGAAACCACTAGAAAAAAAAGAGAAAAGAGCAGAGAGGACACTTTGTTCTCTGAGGAAACACGACTGCATGTGTGACACAAAGCTTGGTGACGAAATGAAATGGTGCGATGTTCACTAGGAGGCATACATAGATGGATATGTGGACAAATGATAGAGCTCAGCAGTCTGCCTGTCATCTCACACCTCTTTGAATATTGTGTTTGCTCCTCCTAATAAGCATGTTTTAAACACCAAGGTTCAGATAGATCACCTTGTTTGGGAATGAAGATCTGGAATTTAAAATTGCAGCTCCTCAACAACAACCCTGTCACCACTGTTCACCCTGCTATAGTGTATTTTATATACTTTACACTACAGGACATTACTAAAGAGTGTATAACTGAAAATGTCATTTTGGTAACCCTTTCTATGGCGCCCCTGTCTATAATGCATTATAGACATACTTATAAGGCGTTGTATGATTTTAGATCTCAGCTTTGTTGAATACTTGAGTCTGATTGGTCTGTTTCAACAGTCTACGGCCTGTTATTTCTTAATAGCACACTGCTGCTATGACTAACAGACCATTGCTATGGACACAGTTCGATCTCCGAACACAGCGAGCTGACGATTTGTTAAGCAATGAAATCATTTCAAATGTATATTTTGTGTCACACTATTGATTTCCTCAGTAAGTTGCCGTGTAATAAGCAGGGTAATGTACAGCGAGCCGGTGATTACTGTGAAATGAACCCCCGACAGGGTGAGCAGGAAATAGAAACCCCAATTGGAAATCGAAAAGAAAATGTCAACAGACTTTGCAGCACTGATTGAGGTTTTTTGTCCTGTAACTGTAACTAAAGTTCTGACGATTAAAAACGATTGCAAGTTACATACATAGCAATTAAGGCTGGGATATGAATTGCTAATCTTAAGAAGGCTACGTTGCTACAGATTTTGGTATTTTTGCGGAATCAATAAAACCTTTTAAAATCAATATAAAATAATTTCAAAACAATATTTTGTGTCAAATTTTCGATTGCCGTAGTAAGTAGCCGTGTAATATGGGGGACAATGTAAAAACAAGCGGCTCGTTATTGCAAAATGCTTTGCGAGGGATCACCTGCATCACCCTGCCGGGGTGCCTTTCGACTTATCAGTGTGTTTATAATGTATTATAGACATGTGTGTAATAAAAATATGCTACCATATTTTTCTCTGACAGAGCTTACAATAGCAACTCAGGTCAAACGTACTGTGAAATTTTAAGTCTGTCTCTATGAATGTGAAAATAAATGTTCACACATCATGAAGCCAAGGAAGACAGTGTATCTAGCACTGAAGTTGGAAGCAGTCTGTCTTCAAACAAATGGAGATTGTTTTTATGTAATTAATGCAGTAACCTTCTAGGACAATGAGATGCATGATTCAGAAAATTTGACGTGGATTTGCAATGACTGAGGATTGACCTTATCCAGGTGGGATCTACCTAGTTTTTCATCGGGATCCACGGGTCTCTGTATATTGATTGTTATGTCAAGCGTAGGGCCGCAGTGCTGTCTCACGGCTCCACTCCAATAACAATCACCAGGAGCAGGTGACATGCCACACAGATGCTAGCAGCCCAGAACCAGCCAAACAAGTAAATTATGACTCCCAACAGCTTCATCTACAGTCTGCCTAGATCAATCATCTACGCCTACTGAACATCTTGTCGAAAAAGCATGTTGATTATGTTATTATTGTATCACACAATCATGCTTAACCAAATCATGCTACCTGTCTGGATTGTCTTGCATCTCACTGACCTTTAAATATTATAAGAGGAGTAATACAACTGTAACATTACTAACAAAAAGCTTGTGATGTGTGAAAACTAACCATTATTTTGCCTGTGTCATTCCTGTGATGGTACGCTGCATAGAATATTCACATAACAAGTAATTTTATTAGTCTAATTTATTGTCTATAAGTCTGCCTAAATTGATCCCTTAACTGTTGCACAAGGCAGTGGGGAATGGTATCAGTAGTGAGGATTTAGGAAAATAACTAAAAGAAGTTGACTTGTATTAAAAATTGGCATTGAAAATGGAAAATGTCTTTGCAGTGGGGATGAGACAGAAACAGATTCCGAGGTGGAGGACCGTGTGGACGGAGTTAAGTCTTGGCTGTCGAAGAACAAAGGCTCCACCAAGACCCTGTCAGAGGAGGGAAGTCTAAAGAGCACCAGGTTAGTGGCCTCATGACAGATAACTACGTATATCAGACTGATAAAAGCACCCACATTCCCAGCCTTAAAAGGCCCAGGATTACCAGGGGCAGTTTGCAACAGAAGGATGGGTATTTCATGTGATTAGGTGTCATCTCTCTCTTACAGTAATCTGTCTAATGACAGGTGGCGGAACGGGGAAGCGGCTGCTGTCAAATTTATTGGATTGGCCTGTGGCCAGTTGGCACGCCTGCTTAATGACGCCTCTGCCACTGTTAGATAGATCTCCTTACTAGTTGATAGCCTTCTTTCTACAGTGTATGCTGTACATAACAGCAATAGACTTGATTGGTCTCAAGGACACAATGAAAATGACAAATGTAATATTCTGTCAAGGTACCAAAAGTCTCTGTTATGTTACCACATAAAGCATGTTGCATATTGAAGATGGCAACACTTTAGAATATCTTCTTTAAGTATTTGGAGAGGGGCCAGTTGCACAAAACATCTTAAGTTTTCTCCTTAAGTATGACACTTGAAGCTTTCTTTCTCCTGAGCTGAGGGACTTACTTAAGTATCCCTTAAAAGGTTTCCTTAGTTAAGGAAAAATGTTACGGCATTAACTGCTTTGAAAGAGTTGCAGTGATACAATTCTTCAGTTTCCATGGAGAACTTATTTTTTACTTGCGCTTGTAATAACTATTATGGTCTAACACAATTGATAACAAAAGAAGACAAGCAAATATCATACTTCTGTAGATATGCATTTAATGAAGGCAGATAAGCCCTACTAAAAATGTAATTTGACACAAAAATAACAGAAACAACACAAATAATGTGTTAATTCAAAAGTCCCAAACAAATACGACAACGTGTCTGTTCTGGCCAGAAAAGACTATTTATAGGAAGGAATGCAGCCAAACTAGTGACTGCTAGCTAAAAACGGTTATATGGCTGACAGTGAAATAAATCTCTGTATAGATGTATACTTAAGTGTAAAATCAGTTGCTCATCGTTAAGTGCATCATTGGGTTCTTCTTTTCTCTCGATGGATTCATTTTCTCCATTTCTTGCCACAAACTCGGCTAATTTGGGTTTAAGACAGAGTCGGAGCTACCTTAAGTTGTTTAGCTTACATTGGTTACTAATGTTATGCAATGGTTTTACTACAGTTATTGTACAATATTCCTTAAGTATAACACAAAAGGTAACTTTAGAGTAAATACTTAAGTGAACATTTTAAGGAAACCATAACTCGGACTTTGAGGAAATTCTTATATCAAGATGTTCTGTGCAACCGACCCCTGATTTCCTCTTCATTTCCTCTTCTCTTGGTTGTCTCTGGTATCACTTGTATCACATAACCCTTTAGATATGCCGCAAATGCTGATACCAATGAGGTTAAAGAAGGTAAGGAGAAGATAAACGACGGAAGTAAAGACGGGAAAGAAGTCGAGCCTAACAGATCAGTGTCTGTCATGAGTTCCTTAAGCTACAGGAAGCGTTCCAACCTGAAAGACTCCATAGGGGGGACAGGCGATGAGAAGCTCCTTGTTTAGCACTCTCAAAGAACAGAATGACACACCAGACCAGGCCTCCATTCGCAAAGCCAAGTCGAAGTCTGGAGTGCTCCAGGAGGATTGGAAGAAGAAGCCAGGCACAGGAAGACTTAGACGACAAAGGCTCCGTTATCTCCATGGCCTATTCTGAAGCCACTAGCAGAGCCAGGAAGGGCCTGGATTCCCGCTGGACCTCCCGCAGCAGCCCAGAATTTGATAAGGAATCCATGGTGTCCTCTGTGGCTCCTAGCAGGATGTCCACCAGGAGAAGTGTGGTGGACAAGGATGATGACAACAAGTCGACTGTCAGCAGTGTGAGCCGCTCCAGCCCCCGGTCGCTGCAGCGCAGCAGTTCTTGGAAAGACGACAGGCGCAGTAGCTCACGCCTGTCCGTTGCCCGCAGCTGTGGCCTCAGTGAATTTGGCGTGCATGATGATGATGATGATGATGATGGCCATAGTGTGGCTTTTACTGATGGAGGACCTTCATCTTTCAGTCCCCGTTCCCTCACTCGCAGCTTTTCTACTCCAGCCCAACCACGTTTGTCAGACGGCAATCTGCCAGATTCATCTGACATTAAGTCAGTCGCCCACCGCAACTACTTGGACCCCGACTTGGAGGCTGCCATCAATGAGGTGCTAAGCTTCAAACCCATTAAATTCAAGCGCAGCAAACTTGACGAGTCGAGCGGCGAGGAAGAGGATGAGAAGAAGGGGCCAGGAAGCGAGGACGGCAGGAAGAGGGTAGACGTGGAGGGGCTAGGCAGCAGCACATCCAGCCTGCTTCGCTCTGCATCGGGCTCCACTCTGGACTACAGCAATCGGCCATCCAGCACCATGAGCAGCAGCAGCTCCCGCAGTCGGAAAGATAAAAAAAGCAAAGTCTCTCTGTCCGACGACTCCTCCTCAGACGATCGTCACAGCAGAAAGAGCTCGAGGGGGAAGAAGGGCAAGAAGTCCAAGAAGAGATCTAAGAAGAAGCAAAGCGAGTCTGAGGATTCCTCTTCCTCCTCAAAGTCGTCTGATTCCTCTTCCTCCGACTCGACCATATCCTACCGCAGCTCCAGCAGTGTTAAAAGGACCCCGAAACAACTATCTGACGATGAGGAGCAGGAGCCCGCAGGTCGTGGGACATCTAGCAAGAAGGAATCCAAGAAGAAGCAGAAGAAGTTGGATGGCTTGATGATGAAGTACCGCTACAAGCCTGGCAGTGACTGATCCCGACAGTGGAAGGTGATGCTCGGTGTGATAATAACCCAGGAGCATGGCATAACTGAAACTGATTTGATCTTTCTCAGATTGTACCAATTTCATTTGCTGTGTGTGAATGTTTTGTCTTTATTCTGACTCTGATACACTAATGCTGACTTGTATTGTACTAAATGAGCCTTTGCTACGTTTTTCAAAAGTCACATTGGCCAATTAGTGCATGCCACTGATTTTGTTTTTCCTTTGCTCCTGCCAACATTTGTCCACAGCTAAACAAATTGCCAATTAACTGCAGTATACTGTAGTTATCCCTCTAGTTTGCACCACTGACACACTCCAGTCACTTCAGTTTTATTATCTCCGCCAAGGAGGTTATGTTTTCAGCACCGTTTGTGTGTCGGCAGCAATGCTGAAAAACTACTGGCTGGATTTCTATGAAACTTGCCAAGAAAGTACAAGGCCAAGAAAAAACACATTACATTTTTGGGCAGATCTGAATCATAGGGCAGATACACAAATAATTTTTAACTTTTGTTAACATTGCGAGATAGGGCACATTTGTGCTGCATTCATGTGGCGTCATAATAACGGGTTCCTGGAAACTCTCGTGAATGTCCCCTTCAAACATTCCAGAAACAGCTATCAACGTGTTGTTTAAATGCTCCAAGCAATAAAATACAACACATCTTCTTTGTAGCGTCCATGTTCTTTCCACATTACAAGTTAAAGCTCATGAAATTCACCGTGGTCGGAAGAACGATTTCCTAACTCGAGAAATAGGACAATCTGAAGAGCATGTGAATGCACCGCTGCGGCTATGTTTTATCAAGAGGTACAGTATATTGTAATCCGTCATTGAAGATTACCTCTATCTTTGTTGCTTTAACGTTTATTTGTGCATCAGAAGCAGTGCACTGAAAGTCATCAGACATACGAATGCTGTAAATCGTTAATTTGCTGTTTCCATTTTGCAAAGATGGAGTGCCGTGTTTCTCCTGACGTTGTTTGATGCTGTTATAATTTAACTGTCAGGATATATAACAGTTATAAGCACATGTTGAGAGAGGGTAGTCTCACTGTGTCTTCAAGTACAGACAGATGTTTGCAATTAAGCAAAAACTAAATGACACCAACTTTTGCTTTAACATTGTTAACTGAGAGGAGTTACTTGATGTGAATACTTTGCATCATAATTAAGATGCTATGTTTAGCTCTAAGCTTCAAAAGCCTCATTTTACTGTCACTTTGAGCATCTATGCCTCCTCTGTGGCTTAAAAGCAAGACACTAAAACACAGTTTCAAAGCAAATCAGCTAAACCCAAGAAAATGATTAAAAAGATCTCCTTTAGTGTCACTTTAGATAAACACGGCTGTAAGTAATTTCATAGCACTCGTTCTAATGTTTCAATATGGGATACGTCATGCTTGTCTTGACTAATGTACACATCTTGCAACCACTTAAGCCTTTTTCAAATATCCAATACTTCAATATACATGGGTTTTTGTAAGTGAGTGGCTATGTGGGTGTTTTTGTGCTGAAATGCATGTTGTTTTTCTGCTTATTGTCCTCTGGGTGTATTAAATGGCAGGGTTCATGGCATTGTGGATGTATGAAATCTCTACATTTCCCTACATATAATACATTGAGGGCTTGTCATCTGTGTGTTGTCATGGCAACATAATCTAAGGACGTAAAGCCCCGGTTTTAGATGACCTTTAATGAGTGTGGTGGGAAGAAGCAACGTGAACACAGGATCTTTATATAGCGGAGTTTTGAATTATTAAGCTCATCAATGCTGATTCCTGACATTTACTGTTTTAACTGCACATACTCTTTACTAACATGTCAACATTGTGCCGTAATGATCATGCATGGCATTGCCTGTAGGTTGTTAAAATAAATGTCTTGTTATGATCTCTGTGTGTTAATCCCTGTCACACTGTTTCATTTAGGGCCGTGGACCAAGAGTAATTGTGATGCATTTTTCCTATATGTTAATAACAAACTACCATCATAACACTGTGCACATATGCTATGAACACCTCAGGGGATGTGTTGTTTACAGCCCGGGGAAGAGTGCAATCCTGCAGCCTAAAGTGCTTGTGGTTTCTGATGCCATAGTTTTCTAAAAATCTTATTTGACCTTCTCTACTTTCTGTTTTGTTTCTGCTATAAGTAGCCAAGTAATGCTATAATGCTGTGTCTGTGTGTTTGTTGACCCCTATAGCCCTTCTGTGTGCCGCAGACACCTGAGTCTTGGCAGATCTGATGAAGAGGATGAGATGGACAGAAACTCCAGCAGGCAGTCGCTGAGGCAGAGCGATGGCGTAGTCACATTGGCAGAGAGCGTATCGTAACCTGGACTCGGGTCACCTCGTGCTTTCAGTGACATCAGACATACAGGAGGGACACGATTCTTTCCCCCACAACTTAACCACCACTTCTCAGCCAGTAAGAGAGAGGCCAGACGCTTCCAGAGGCATGGACAGAAAAGAGGCTGATGTTTGCTGGTGATGTTGCTTCTGTGTTTAATATATGCTTTTTCTGTTTTATTTGAACACAACATATTGAATAAGTTAGTTATTACAGAACAGGGAAGTTGAGCGGTATCAGATCCTGCCGCTGCTTGATTTACAAGAGCTGCTTTTCAGGCACATTTGAGCTCTCCTCTGACTCTTCACATAGCTCTGCCAAGAGGATTTAGATAAGCCCGCTCCAGCTGCACTTCTCCAAGAAGCTCTGACCAGCCATTAAGACGAACTTCTTATCTCTTCCCCATTAAAGTGGACTAGCGCGCTGGGAGGAATTAACCCATTTTCATTTAATTATCTTGCTGTAAGTTAACATGTGGCTCTTGTACCAAGTTGAGATATGCATCATTTGAACAAAGTGATGCTCGGTCATGATTGCTGACATCAAAGTGGAATCATTCTGTAAAATAAATGAGTATTTGAACTAAGCTGTTAGATGTAACACAAATGTTTGAAATGCTGAGCTGAGGTATGGATTTAAAGCAACGTCTGATCTAAAAACAAATATGTATATTGTATACATAGATATATAATAGTATATGTGGAATCAAAGCCTTTATGTGAACGTTATGTTCAAATTAATTAAGTAAGTATTTTAATAAGATACGGTTTATAAGATAAGATAAGGCCGTAATGCTTTAGTCATGCTTTTGTCCACTTGTGTCATATTTCTTAAGATTTAAAGGGAATGTGTTTGTTTGCTATTATAAAGTAGCTTTCTGTAGGGCATTCAATACCTATTTTTTAAGATGCACAAACACTGGATTTCTACAATACATCATAAATTAAATTAAATTAAAGCTCCTTGAATCCTGGTTGAATCCTCCAGAATAATATTATAATGCAGTCTATATCCATGTTTCAATTGAATATGTATGCAGTGCAGACTGTCTTGAACTGAGAGGAATGTTTGGCCATATTGGTTTATTAAGCAGTAATATAATGACATTCTTTTCAGCACAACATAGTCCTCCCATTTTAAGGTGCCAAAGACTATGTTCATTAAACTGAGGATATTTTGCATGTGAGAAAATGTAGGATTGATCCATGACCACTAATCAGCAGCACACATGATGATATTGAATTATTCCCAGGCTGTGTTTGTGGAAGGTTCTTCCATGTCAGACTCTTGTTTATTTGTAGTCGTCCATTAGCCGCCTGTCGACTCTATTATTACCGTAGAATTCTGCCAAAAAAACCTTAAATTAAAGCCAGTCTGCTCTTATATTTCAATATCTTTATTTGATTTTTTTTCGCTGTGTGGACACTCATGAAGCTCGCTGGTTATTTCTATATTTGGCCTTACAGAATTGTAATGATATCCTTAGATGATTGTGATCTTGTGAATTTTAAACTATTTAAATTACGTTTAGATTTGAATAAAGAAGCATATACAGTATATGTGCATGTGAACGGTCTGCTCGTGTGCAAAGAAAAGCTTCAAGTGTCTGGCTTGCTATTTGCATATCTTCTCAGAAGAGGCTAATCTGCATTTCATGTCTTATTTTCTCCATTTCCTTTCTCTTTTCTTCACACTGAATGAATATTAACTGTGGAACACGAGAAACCTTGATGTCAGTAGTTCAGAATAGACTTGTTAAATGATTTTTTTTTTTTTTTTAAGTTTCATTGCCTCTAAGTTGGAGTTGCTGACATTTTACATAATGTTTCAGAAGTTCAAATCTTTTGAAAAGACTTGTCTGCTTTCATTATTGAACAGATCTTTTGTGATTTTGGAGGTTTTTTAGTAAATAAATTCAGCTGATTGTTCACAGAATCAATGCTGGCTTGCTGTAATTGCATAGAGGTATAATTTGGATGCAATTTTGTTTCACCAATGCACCACCGCCAGAAAACAGTTGGAGAAAAGGAGGTTAGGAAAGGAGGCAGGGCGGTGCTTTTTTTTTTATAGAAAAACAAGCCATTGATGTGTTTGATTAATTTTAGCTCATCCACCCCAGAGTATCTTCTCATCATACCCATCCACTTCTCCCAGGAGACTACAGAGGAAACAAACAATTCATTGAAATGATTAATTCTGAGCTGTTGGAGAACTGGATTTCTTACATTACCACATAACACATGGGTTGTTAAAAATTGAGAGCTGCACAGCTACACAGTTCAAAACCAAGCTTGGGGCGAATTCAGGAAGATCAAAAAACCGAGAGCAATCCCATTCTTCCTCCCTACATCAATCTCTATTCTACATAGGTGAAGTTTACCCAGATTCAAAGGGATTGATGGTTTTAGATTACCACCTTGGTTGACATTCACACTCGGTGTGTTTTGCTTCAAAGAATCCCCTATTTATCCAACCAATCTGTAGTCCTCATTCCTATACACAACCTGTGCTGGCGCTTCACTCTGTGCCAGGGAGCCTTTGCTGTAATTTCACTCCACTTGTGTGCACCCTCTTGGTGGCTGCATGTTTCTGCTTAAAAGCTTTCCATTGAGTGACAGATTAAATTCTGCTCCCGATTTTTACTTATTTTGGCTGTAACACTGTTTCACAAGCCTACTGGAGCAGGAAGTCATTAGCTCGACAAAGCCAAGCAAGTCTGTGTTTATCGTGCCACCCTCCCTGTTATTTAGACAGAATGCTTTGGCCACAGACGTTTGCTGCACTGGAAGTCTAGAAATCCATGGACAGGGCTGCTCTATCCAATAATAAAGATTGCCAGTGGTCTTAAAGGACCCGTGTGTAGTATTGAGGGGGATCTATTAACAGAAATGGAATATAACTATGTTTTTATTTGTGTATAATCACCTGAAACTAAGAATCATTGTGTTTTCGTTGCTTATAATGAGCCCTTCATATCTACATAGGTCCACCATGTTGCACCACCATTTTTATACTGTAGCCCAGAACGGACAAACCAAACTCTGTTTCTAGAGAGGGGCTTTCGTGTTATTATGTTACCTGAAGGCCACCATAGTTCTCCGACATGCTTGTAATACTGGAGTAACGCCAGCCGCCTGCAACCGCAATGCTAGATGACGCCATATCCTACACACTGTCCCTTTAAACGACACGTATTGTTTCTACTAGAACATGTTTACATGCTTTAATGTTCAAAAAACACATCATTTATCTCATACTCTCTGTCTGAATATACCTGTATTCACTCTCTGTCTGAAACATCTGTTTTAGCGCCTGTCTCTTTAAGACCCCTCAAGAAAAGCCCAGACTGCTCTGATTGGTCAGCATTTCTGAGTTTTCCACATCTGCGCTGTCGCCATTTACCTAGCGTCACTGCAGCCGGGGACTAACTGTGCGTGTCAACTACACACTTCTACCCGTGACTGTAAGGTTGTGACATCACAACCTTATGGAAGTTGTGGAGGCTCATTTAAAGGCACAGTTTCTGAATACTGTGCACCTTTTGTTACTTTCACAGTATTAATGTATATAGCACCTAGACCTGCTTTATAATAGAAAAAGACATGGACATATCACTTTCTACGCCATGGGACCTTAAACATTACTGCACACACTGCTTTTTCAGTGGAACATCTGAGTATGTTATTTCCTCATATCTTTCACATCTCATCTGGAATTTGTCTGAAATTGTGTTATTTTCTTGATATATTCATGGAAACCACTTGTCTCCTCTAACAAGATTATTCTGCCAGTATAGACAAAGATGAACCTTTTAAAATTACAAAGCACATGGAGATCAGCCAAACAGAGTCAGAACTGACAATCCCCCCCCCCCCCCCACATAAGCTGATCTGTTTGCCAAGCATCTCCACATTTTGACCTTGGTTGGAGGCCACCCTGCCAGGCAGTAAAATATGTGTGTGTGGGGGGGGGGGGGGGGGGGGGGGGGGGTGTAAGGCATCATCTTCTACTATTAGCGCCGACAGTTTTCTGCTGGATGCCTGCTGTCAATAAAGCAGTGATTGGAGGCCCCGGGACACTGCCTGCAGGGACCGGGTGAGTAGGCGGCGTTCATTTGCAATTCTGAGATGTAAAGACGCAGCAGTGTGCTGCCTGGGAGGCTCTCTTTGTTTGCACATATCATTTCCACTCTAATGAACACTGCACAGTAGTTGGCCGTTATAACAAGGCTCAAAGGTAGGCTCAAACGTTGTTTACATTTTGCATAGGTCTTTCCCGGGCCTGGGGAACAACTTAAAGCATTGTTTTTCTCTTCATGTACCATAAAAGTGAATCAGTTTTAGCACCTGCAGCAATAGGAAATCTTTGATTTATTTTGTTTTATGCCACTCCTCATACCTAAATGCCGTTTAAAGCTTAAAAACAAATTGCTGAAATCTTTGTCGTAGTATCTATCACCAATTTCAGTGTTGGATTTGCCACATTCTGCAGGTGGCCGAAGTGTCCCGCTGCGCTCAGAGCTGTTTGGTGCTTAGTGTCCCTGCCAAAGGAGAGTTGCTGCCCCTGTCGCTGGTCTGTGTGTGCGTTTGTGTGTTCTGGGAGAAATTACGACTTAGGTTGCACTCTACAGCACTCAACTACATCCGAGGGATTTGAAAGGGGCGTAAATGGTCCTTCCTGCCAGCCTCTCTTAGTGGGAAAGTGTCGTAAAGATCATTTACCTGCTTCACAAGTGCCTCGAGCACTTGCTTCCGCACTGTGCCCCGCATTTCGGTTGTCTTTCACCTTTCGTTGCTATTATGTTTTCAGCCCTGCAAACACAGAAAGCTGTTAAGATGTAGACAGGAGATGCAGGGGCATCATGGAAACTCAGTGTTTTAAATCTGCACGTGCTTTCATCCTCTCAGGGGCCATCGTTTCCGTCTCTCTATACTGGCAGTCTCTGCTGCCGTAAATGTGAATTGGTAAAATAACATATTGTATTATTACATATATATGTATATATTACAATCTGCTTATAGTATTTTTATAAGCACTCACACATTTTCAAATATTCACAATGCTTTATAACAATATATAATAATAATACTCACAACACATTATAAAGCATTCTATAATGACTTGTAAAGTATAACTAATGGTCACTCACTTGCAAGGATCATAGTGTATTATAATTCCCATAGTTGTAATACATAATAATGTTTTAATAATGCATTATCCATTAACTATCCTGAGGTATAAGCAGATACATTACAAGCTGGTTATGAGTCACTATAAGCGGTCACTGGTGCTTTTTGGAAATAAGTATGTTTATGTAGGTTTTATATTCTAGACAGGAGTTACCATAAAAAATTATCTCATAAACCTCCATGTATATACAGAACAATGTCTGACCTCCGAAAAAAAGATTAAAAAGTGAAAGTATTGACAAAAAAACAAACTTTAGTTCCCTATATTCACTGGGGACTTAAACAATGTATGTGCTCTGTGCTTATGAGTGATGATTGTTAGTGATTTCTTCACTGTGCTGAGATTTATGGCTTTGAATCAAATGACTGACCTTCTACGTTTGTTTTCAGCTGCTGAGAACGGTGCTGACGGTGGTTCACATTTCTGTTGCAAAACCTAAAAAGCTTCACTTTCGAGCCCAAATGGCCCACGACAAAGTAGTTTTATTGCATCAGTATTTTACATCTCTTGGATCTCTTTTCTCAGCTCCATAGTGAAAGTACAACTTTATTGTCCACATTAATTTGTGGCCAAACAGATGGGAGGATTGACATGGGTGGGGGTGGAGGCAGAGACTTGTGTAGGAGGCTGCTGCTGTATTTGCTTTTCCCTCTTGCGCTGAACAATGGAGTGATAGATTGCTAAATAGTCCTTTAACACTCTAAGTAGTCAATGGGAAGTATTATACGAAGAAACAAATGAATGATTTTACTGTTCCCTTCTTCCTCTGCAGCTACATTCATGTATTACGATCTATTTCTAACGATCCTTGAACCTCCAGATCCCACTTCCAACCAGGAGGTCATGTTGTGTCCTGAGCTGCTGCCAAGCTGTCCAGTTCCACTTCTTGCACATCACAGTCTGCACAGGAGCTTGTCCTCGTCCCAAAGGTACCTCAAGTGGCGTTGCTATTTACTTTAGACATTTTCTTGGCAATCTCGTTCACTGCAAGAATATTTTTCATTTCATCCTTAAGAATGTGGAAGCCTTTAATCACAAAATGAGTGAAGTTTGAAAATAAGAGTGGAAACATACAGCATGGTGACTTTACCAGACGACACTTAATAAATTCTTCAGCTCTGTCACTGCACGAGCCATTGCGCTGTGCCAGCACTTGACAGCTTGGTGGTCTTTGCCACCAAACTCAGGAGCTATAAATGGATAGATAGCAGGAATTAACTATGCATCTAATTACAGAATTTACAAGCATAACTCACTGAGCAGATGGAAGTCATTGGTGTGTTAGAGCCACGTTATTTAAACCTCAGGATATGGCACGACTGAAACAAAGTCCAGAAGAAGAAAATGGGATTTATTCAAACTAACACAAAAGCCGAGACATTTGGCTCTCGACTGATAATGCGTCAAGTCTTGGCATGTGCAGAGTGAAAATGACACAGCTCTGCTGGAATCTATAACAGATCTAGATGACTGTAACGGACCATACGCACACCAGTGTTATCAGGTGGAGAAGACATCTTCACCCACGGCGAACTTTCATCTTGCATAATGGAAATTGAACATATAGATCAACCTTCGGTGGTTGGAATGTTTGGATTTGGGAGAAAACAACGTCACATGTTTGCGATCATTATCACGTTCTGCACGGCAAAATGTGTCAGATATTTTTTAATTCAGTGAACAGTGACTTCCCCGGATCATCAAATAAAGGCGCTAATATCAATGACATGATTCATACTGATACATATTCACAGAAAGGAAACGAGAGTCACTGAAATTCAAATGTTAAAGAGTGAAAAAACAACTTGGTCCATTTTTTGGATCAACTGTATTGTGTTTTTGTTAGGGTTAGGGTTAGGGTTAGGGTTTAGGGTTAGGGTTAGGGTTAGTCAAATATATCTTCTATGTCCAGTGTTGGGGAGTAGTAAACTACATGTAGCTAAACTAGTAGTTTAATTACTTTGTTGCCATTTTTTGTGTAGTACAAAAGGAAAGGAACGCAATCTTATTTTTATTTTACCATTGCTGTAATTGAACCTCTTTGATTCTGCTCTGACAAGTAAAAAGAAAGGCCCATTGTTCAGACCAGAGTTCAAACGGTTCATATAGGCTAAAAAGGTGCACGATGAAGAATGTTTTAGTTGTTTACGAGACAGATGTTACAAAACTGAAGAGGAAGACAATAGGCCCATTTTCTTAGACCAGACTCAAATAGGTTCAATTTAAATATTTGTTTAGTTTGGGGTATTTTATTTGTGCTGGTATATTTATGACCTGTGAACAAGGGGAGACTTTTTAAAAGGCATTTGACTTTTTGTGTATTATATTTTGTCACAACTTCATATCACATGCATATTGTCAATTTGATCGTTTTCTACAAAGTAGTTTGAAATATCTTTTCTGAGTAGCTTTTGTTAACCAAACCAGATCCCTCAGGTAGCTTTGCTCTAGTTCAAATTCTTCCAGTGTGACAAGTAATGACAGCGTTCAAAGTAGCTTCTCCAACGCTGTCTATATCTCGGGATTTCGGATATATGTAATGAGGTTTTTTTCCATGGTTTAATTTTTTCGTTTTTATAGCGATTGGAAGAAAAAATATGGTCCCTAAATCTAAGACTTCATTTTCATTTCTACCTAACCCTACTGAATTCGGGGAAAGCAATCAACATCCAGCAGTGAAGCATTGAATAGGGGATAATCAGGCACTGAATAGACATTTGGAAATGCATACAGTGGTAACATAGTGCCTCAAACATATCCAGAGATTGACAGTCGGACACTGAGTGCATCATGCCAGGATGCTAATGTCCGTCCTTCCATTTGGTGTTCCCTTTTAGCAGGCTCCATCTCACTGCCCATGTGGGACTGAGTGTGAGTGACAAGACACTGACATTTACATTCCCTCAGCTTCAAAGTATGGGCAAGCATGCCTGTATCAAAATGCAATGTGCAGTGGATGGTTTCAGTCATCGTTAGTGATTTGTATATATTATGGACATACATCATTATATTAATACTTCTTCATTATTCTCTGCTCATAGTGTGTGCACTCTATTTAGCCTGTTGTCACATCTGCTTTCAGTAAAGCAGAATATTTCTCCATCTAGCAAAAGGTCATCATTTCTGTCACATTGGAAGTTATTTTGAGTGTTTGACCCTGCAAGCATACCTTAAAGGGACAGTTCACCCACAAATAATTCATGCTTGTTTTTCCTCTTACCTTCAGTGCTATTTAACAATCTAGATTGTTTGGTGTGAGCAGAAGAGTGTTGAAGATATTGGGCGTAGAGATGTCTGCCTTCTCTCCATTATAATGGAACTAGCACTCGAGACAATATATATATATATATATATATATATATATATATATATATATATATATATATATATATATATAAAAGTAATAGTAAATAGAAATAAAATAATTTGTACAAGAAACTTTTCACAACAAGGTCTGTGGATTATCTTGAGCAACCAGGTCATGATGTCTGCAAAGAGACATTGCTGTTGCGTTTGTTTGTTTGTTGGCGCTTTGAGAACCACCAGACGAAAGAAGGCAGACATCTCGCAGACAGAATATCTCCAACGCTGAGCAACTCACACCAAAACAATCTAGACTGATAAATAGCACTACGGGTAAGAGGAAAAATATGTATTTTTGATTTTGGGGGGAACTGTCCCTTTAAGGAGCTGGGATAAAGTCTTAATGATGGAAACACTCTTCTAACGGTGGAAATATAAAAACCATGTCATCCAAGTTATTCATAGAATATCTGTCCATTGATCACCTGATGTCAGACATACATAATGTGCTTAAATGATAGGCTTCAGTTTGCGACCCTAGCAACGGTTAATGTGCTGTACTACCTGCAGTCAGAAGTGCTTCTGTGACAAAACACCTACCTGACATCTTGCAATGTTGCTAGGAGACTTTATGTCCAGGCAAATGGAAGACTAATAGGCACTGAATTATTCAGTGTCAGTACTTGAGGTGATGCTGTTAAGAAAGGTTATATCAGCATGGAAGGCCCTTTTCTTCCCGAGACCTTTGCAAGCGTAAAACCGGGCCGCATCACGGGAAGTTCAGGTGGATCCATTTATGCATCGTATTTCCTCACATTAATCCTTTGCTGTGCTCGGTGAAGGGCATGCAGTCAGAAGGGCTTCTGTGTGTTTTCTCTGCTTTCTTTCTCTTTTCCAGACCGCTGCTCAAGCTGCTCAAGCTGCTCAAGCTGCTCAAGCTACGTACTGTATGTGCGTGGAGCCTTGCAATGCAGTGGCACAAATTACCTGCAGCAGACCTCATACAGTACGAGGGCACATGCATTTATTTCACTCCTTTCTACGGAGCCAAATATACAGAGACATACAATTTAGATCTGTCGTCTCTTGCTATCTGCTGTTTTCTCATGGATAAACAATACAGAATTTCAGTGAGAGGTAAGCTCTCGCCTGCACAGAAGAAAAGGCTGGTTTCCCATGGACATGAGAAATGTGTACATCTCCAGCATTAGAAATAGATAATTGCAAACCTCCTATTGATGTCTGCAGCAGGCATGGCGCTTTAGTCTGTAATTCTTAGAACTAACTGTAACAGTATTGGTTGGGAGACGGCACTTTCTGCTGTTTCTATTACTAAGAGGAAACTGCTTGTAGCATTTTTCAGAGAAATAACAGAATGACTTGTTGAGAAATACCGCTGAAGGGCTTCTTTGAGGTTCAGTCTGTAAGCCAGTATGTTCACTCAGCTACATTGTGCACATACAAATAAGTGGTGAAGGTGAAAGTACAGTGTATTCGTTGAAGCCATATGGTAGCCCGCCATTACTATAATGCAAATAATATAGCTAAAACAATTGAGTGTCTCAACACTTTTCTTTTGTCCTCCCACAGCACTTCTATTGCATCAGTGACAAACATGTATTTCAACAAGTCAAACTCAACAGCTTAATTTATTTACTCCAAAAGACACATCATGTCACAAAAAAAGATAAATAAATGATACATGTTTATCTATACTCAGTTAAAAAATGAGACCTTATGAAAACATAGAAGTAAAAATGAATTAGAAATGTATAAAGGATACTGGGGGACATGTTCGGAAGTTATTTTTTTTCCCCACCTGACACTGAAAACTTGGTACCAGCGGTAGAAATATGGAATATACCATGTAGCCTTAACCCCTGACTATTTTTATTTTAGGAATTGCTAAATACTATTTCTTAATACAAGGAAATCCTATTTGCGATGGTGGCAGTTGACATGAGATTTCTACCTGCTGCCAACATTCACCGTGTATTTGGCAGGGGGCAGGTGCTAATTTCATTCCTTGCTGGGGGACCACAATAGACCTTTTATTTGTTTTAGTATTTTAGATTTAGGGCCACCACTCAGCACGTGCCCTGGATATTATGTCTTCCCTTTCCAATAATAAGTGATTAACATCAGTGTTGGGTAACCATGACAATAGATTTTAAAGGGTTTGCAAATGCCAGCTAACGCATACAAATGATTTACTTCTGTGCTTGTTGGTGCACTGTAGCCGATATTAGATCTGTTCCTGGGGAAGATTGAGTGCTGAGAAACTGAATTTTACATTGTGTTTTGAGTTGTTCAAAATGGCTACTTCTAGTCGGCTGTATGTTGAATAATCAGACACAATTACACAAAACAAATGACGTCATCGCTGAGACAGTTGGCACATTTTGACATTTTGTGGCACCTATTGGATTTTGCAGGAAATCCGCAGCCAAAAGACAAAAAACAAAAGACAATAAAATGGCTGCTGTTGAACCAGCACGAACATAAACCATTCAGAGTCTCCGGCTTTGGCAAAATCCTCTTTGTGGCGGAAAAAGAAACCGGTGCACTGACAATATGATACGCAACAAAACATAAGCTAGAAATCGCTGCTAAAGTATCAATTAAACAATGAATAACTGTTATGTTTAAAATGCAATTTCAATGTTGGCAGAATTTCCTCTGGCTTTTAGTGTAATGCTTTTCGGAGAACCTTCAAAACCGCTTTTATTCATAGATTCATTTCCATTCTTCCAAAAATACCCCAGTTATTGTCTAACTAGACTACACCTCTGCAACCAAAGCCAGATCCTTCCTGACTGCACCATAAACAGATGATTTGCTATGCTGATCTCAGTCTGCATACAGCACAAGTGGATCATTGCTATTTAGACATAGTTTTCCCTCACACAAAATACCAACATCTTCCCATCTGCTAGAAGGCAACAAAGACAAACTAAATGTGGCAGTGTAAGTCGGGAGAAGTTTCAAAAACAAAAAGAACAACAAGAACCAAAATCATCTCAATGAATGTGTGTGATGATAGTTTACCTCTTGACCTTTGCGACCTGCGTATATAGTGTACAGCTTGAGAAAGGTACAGAGTGTGTCGCAGCCTCTGTCACCAATTCTTCCCTCGAGGGCCGGTGGCTGCGGCAAATCTTAAAGTGTCTGCCTCAAATCGAGCGGTCCGGGTGACGGATTGCCTCCGGCATGATGTATGGCTGCTGCTTTATTCCCACGGACTCGCATGGGTTGTGTTTGGTCAAGTGACCTCCGCTTCCTGTGCATCCCATCGAGTCCTTGCAGCCCCTATCTGCTGTCTGGGTGTAAATATGATCTATGGTAGTACATGGCATGCACTGAGTGATGGCCCTCATTGTCTGTGGGACGGAAATCAGATTCTACTAGGTTTGTCCCAGCAGCCTTTGCACTGTAAACTCCTCCGTAGAGGTAGGATTCACTTGCTTTACATTTGTTTAGTGGGATTCAGTGTTTGCATCTTTAAGTTAGCACAAAAATAATGCCTTATTTGCATATTGAAACACAATATTTCAGAGATTTTGTAACACGAAAATTAATTTTCTTAATGTAAGTTATCAACTGGGGAAGTGTCATGTTGATATCTATTAAATATGTTAAAATGTTTACCCTATTGTTATTGTGGTGTTTTGTAAAAATGTCTGTAATGTTGCATTCAATATCTTTAAAGGTTGTTTCCTCACACTCCACTTCAGTAGCACTTACATACACCAAACTTTCCAGTGTCGTTGCTGTCTATATTCTAAAGGTTTTTGTCTGTTAGAAAACAGATAGAGACATTTGCTTTGACCTTTTATTGTGACCAAACCTATAATCATCCAGCCTGAGTAATACTGGAGTCAAATGTGTGTTTTCTCAGAATACCGCACCTTTAAATAATGGGTCACTAAACTTCCATAGAGAGAGGTGCCAGGCGCTGACACAATACATTTTCCCCTGTAATAGCTACTCTGGTAAATACACACACTGAGAAATTAGATTTGGCAGGTCACTCAACTCTCCCCCTGGGGATCTGCAAGTTTGCAAGTGCAATGTTTTCATTTTTATTTATTTTTTTGCTGAAAAATAAACAGTTCACCTCAAATGCTCCAAGTGTTTTGCAGATTCGACCATTTTCCTTTTACCTCACTAGATCTTTTTAAAGTTGTGACAAGAACTGAAAAAAGATATATCTCATCCACTAATCAAAGAGCATGTAAGGGTGGAATTACATTTTCGTCCTTGACTTTTGACCATTTTGAATCTCTACACTCATACTGCACGTAAACAGAGATGAATGAATTAACTTGCCAAAAGCAAAAATAAAATAAAATAAATAAAACTCCTGGAGGATGAATTTTAAATTATAATAATATTTTTTTATCTGACTTTTATCACATCTCTCTGGCTCAGGAATGAATAAAAAAGAAGGAAGGAAATGGAAAGTTTTGAAGCTGAGGTTTCCTTCCCCTAATTTAATGATGGAGAAGCTGCTGCTTCTTTGCTCCACTGCTCAAGTACATTTCAGTGGCATTAGCTCTAACTTTGCCCTGAGCTGTTGGCACCGCTGGAGGATAAAGTCCTGCTCACAGATCATCTAGGGTGTTCATGTATGTCCACTGCAGCTCCCTTGGCAGCAGTGAAGGAAAGGACCCAGTCAGTCAACACTTGCTGCTCTGATTGCTGAGGTGGAGCTCTCTGAACAACATGTCCAATGAGAGAGTGATACAGCATTCCCTTGGAAGATGGTACTGTTAGTCATACTGTGAACATTAGACTGCTGTTGTCAAGACTAAGCTCAAAGGGAAGCTTTGCCATCTGACAAATGCTGTTTACACAATTCCACCTCCATGGTTTCTTTATCCTGTGTAGCAACCGGCAGCAACACTGCTGACATGACAGCAGCGACTGGATTGTCTGTCTGATTAAATATGTTTTTTTCCATTTTGTTATAACTGTAATTAATCGATTCAATCCCTCTGTTATTAAGCCGACTTTTCTTATTTCTAGTTGACATAAGCTGGATGCAAGGGTTGACATTTTTATTGCCTTTTTCAAACCTAGAGCAACTAAAACCTAATAGAGAAAATCCACCGAACCTGAAAATGTAAGCACGGATATACACATTGACATCATTACCTACAAGTCATTACCACAGTTGTCATGATAATCAGCCGCAACAGCGACGCTGGGATTGTTTTCACCTCGTGAGTCTGTGTGTGTCATCACTGCAAACTGTGCTTCTACTGTAGCGGAAACTACCAGACTGTCTGTCTGTCTGTCTGTCTGTCTGTCTGTCTGTCTGTCTGTCTGTCTGTTACAAAGCTTTACAGGTGTGTAGATGAGATCAAAATGAAGTAAGGAAGACAGACACAGTTTGTTAGTTGGTCAATCCACTACTTTAAGTAGTAAACACAATAATGACTTTGTTGATGCTGTGTCTTTTCCCTTAGAGTGGAATACCGGGTGATGTGGATGATTTGTGTGTGAATGACTGACGTACTTGCAATTACTGTCCGCCAACAGTAAAACCAAATAAACATTTTGCCATCTCGCTTCATCAGATTCTGTCTGTCTCCAAAATGAACTTGGCTGAGAGACGACCTCCTGCTTCTTTTCTGGGTACAATAAGAGAAGAGAAGTAAATTATGCAAACTAGTTGGTAATCATTGTGTTTGTGTTTAAGTTCAGTGTCAGTGTTAGGCACATGGTAACAGTCAAAAATATGAAGTTGAGAATGGATGGAAGTTATAAACTTCACAGCCTTTCCTCTAATATCAAAAATAGTGCAGATACTCATGTTGTGACGACGCTCCGGGGCCATTTTCTACATATTTGATCTTTCCAATGATCAAATGTGGACCAAACTTCAAATAAATGAATGGCATCATCTAGATGAAACTAAAGTAACATGATATTCTATCAAACTATTATTGGATGATGCATTGTTCTTTATATGTAAAAACTGCTTTGTTTCAGGCTGAACAGGCATATGTAGGATGTTTCCTTTGTTCATGGGAGAAAAGGAAATGAAAGGAGACACACACACACACACACACACACACACACACACACACACACACACACACACACACACACACACACACACAGCCAATGTGATTTGTGTATAAAGTGGAAGGCATCCTGCTGCTCTGCCAAAATGACATTCTGGCAGGTGTAAAAGTTTGCTCTGCGAGAGCACTCAACGCGGGTTAATTGTACACCTGCTTGGCTATTTTACAGGTGCTATTCATGCTAGCAGAGACTGCAGTGTCCTCCGAGGATCTGTCCTGAGTCTGAAACCACCAAGTTCTGCTCCTGCCAGCATGATTCAAAAGCTCACTGAATAAGCCGTAGAACTGTGCTTCCTACAGAAAGGTGATCTTCATTAACTTCTTCCTCACTTCTGTTGCACTGGCAGGATTCTCAGTATCATTTTGCTCTCCCTAAAATGCAGTGAATAATTAAACTGGCTTGGTGTAATATTGAGTTTGGACTTTCCAGAGACGTATAAATATTTCTGTAACATCTATGGGAACACAAATAGCTGCTGCAGCACTATCAGCTCGAACTTATCTGCTGATTTATCATCTCACTAGTGTTGCTTCATGTGCAAGTGAGACAGAGCTGACCACATACAGGACTGTCTCAGAAAATTAGAATATTGTGATAAAGTTCTTTATTTTCTGTAATGCAATTAAAAAAACAAAAATGTCATGCATTCTGGATTCATTACAAATCAACTGAAATATTGCAAGCCTTTTATTATTTTAATATTGCTGATTATGGCTTACAGCTTAAGAAAACTCAAAAAATTAGAATAGTTCCTCAGACCAAGTAAAAAAAAAGATTTATAACAGCAAAACAAAATCAAACATTTGAAAATGTCCATTAATGCACTCAGTACTTGGTTGGGAATCCTTTTGCACGGATTACTGCATCAATGCGGCGTGGCATGGAGGCAATCAGCCTGTGGCATTGCTGAGGTGTTATGGATGCCCAGGATGCTTCAATAGCGGCCTTTAGCTCATTAGCATTGTTGGGTCTGGTGTCTTTCAGCTTCTTCTTCACAATACCCCACATATTCTCTATGGGGTTCAGGTCAGGGGAATTGGCAGGCCAATCGAGGACAGTAATGCCATGGTCAGTACACCAGTTACTGGTGGTTTTGGCACTGTGGGCAGGTGCCAGATCATGCTGGAAAATGAATTCCTCATCTCCATAGAGCTTTTCAGCAGACGGAAGCATGTAGTGCTCTAAAATCTCTTGGTACACAGCTGCATTTACTCTGGGCTTGATGAAACACAGTGGACCAACACCAGCAGCTGACATGGCTCCCCAAACCATCGCTGACTGTGGGAACTTCACACTGGATTTCAAGCAACTTGGATTTTGCTCCTCTCCAGCCTTTCTCCAGACTCTGGCGCCTTGACTTCCAAATGAAATACAAAACTTGCTTTCGTCTGAAAAGAGGACTTTGGACCACTCTGCAACTGTCCAGTGCTTCTTTTCCATAGCCCAAGTCAGACGCTTCTTCCGTTGTCTTGAGTTCAGAAGTGGCTTGACCATGGGAATACGGCTATTGTAGCCCATTTCCCGGACACGTCTGTGAACAGTGGCTTTTGATACCTGGACTCCAGCTTCAGTCCACTGTCTTTGAAGCTCCCCCAAATTCTGGAAGCGACTCTTCTTCACAATGCTGTTAAGGCTGCGGTCATCTCTCTTGGTTGTGCAGCGTTTCCTGCCACATTTCCCCCTTCCAACAGACTTTTTGTGGATGTGCTTTGAAACTGCACTCTGTGCACAGCTTGCTCTTTGAGAAATTTCTTTTTGTGTCTTACCCTCCTGATGGAGGGTGTCAATGATGGTCCTCTGGACAGCAGTCAGATCAGCAGTCTTCCCCATACTTGTGATTTAGTTTACTGAACCAAGCTGAGTGTTTTTCAAGGCTCAGGAAACCCTTGCAGGTGTTTCGAGTTAATGAGACGATTCAAGTGATTCGTTGAACACCCTACTAGTATACTTTTTCATGATATTCTAATATTTAGAGATAGGATATTTGAGTTTTCTTAAGCTGTAAGCCATAATCAGCAATATTAAAATAATAAAAGGCTTGCAATATTTCAGTTGATTTGTAATGAATCCAGAATGCATGACATTTTTGTTTTTTTAATTGCATTACAGAAAATAAAGAACTTTATCACAATATTCTAATTTTCTGAGACAGTCCTGTACATGTGCTACATGCTAAAAGAGGGCTTTAGTCCAGAAGTTTAGATGGAAGATAATTCATTAGAAGTTGTGCACTGACTGAGCACACTCTCAACATCTTTAATCTCTCAACAAACACCATTCAGGTGCTATCAAACAGCACTGAACAGCCTACTGCATCAGCTCCAACAGAAGATGATGGTTTTCCAATTTAGGCTGCAAAGTGTGGATGGTTTTTCAATTATTATAAAAACATATTTACTTATGTATGTATAATACATACATATTTTGATTCCCTTTAATAATTGGTTTATTTTTGCCAACTTTCTTTTTAATCAATTTATCATTTTGACAATTTATAAAAAGTATAAAGCTGCCTATAATTCAAAAAACAATATAAATGCCTGTGAAAATGTACAACTCCTTAGTCATGATAACACAAATATAATATTATACGTCAGTTCTAGGTTTAAAACATATTGTTTCACTATTTTTATAGGAGAAACATGTAAAACAAAAAAGTCTATTTACATGTTAATGTGAAGTTTAAAACATTTATTTAAAAAAATGTTTTTATGATTTACAGACATGAATGAGACTTTCAACTCATTTTCTCAGCTTGTCTCTACACAATATACCCAGTATAATCACAGATGAATATACGGACTCCAGACTGTAAATTATTGAACATTTATTGAACATTTTCTGGTTCCAGATATACATTCTCCACACCAACTACAACATACAACCAATATTTATATTTATGTTTTTATATATGATTACAATGTAAAGTAATATGTGACAAGTTCCAATTCAGTGCAAGAGTATTATCCGCTGAATGGCTTACCGTAGTGTTCATATGTGTGGCTGCAGGACGTCTTAATTACCGCATGTACAAGTTACAACGTTTATTTTTGGCCCTGTTCAAACGGCTATCTGCTGAATATTGATGGTGCTCTCTGGGTTGCGTACAGGTTAATACGTGTCCTTTCTGATGAATAACTAAGGGATTATGTATAATGCATAAGACTTGCTGTTTCCTGCTTGGGGCTTTGTTCATGTTGGAAGGTGTTGGAAGTCCCCATCAGAAGGAATTATTTTTCTGAATGTCTAATATACTGTTGCTGGAATAAAATACTGGTATATAATAACAGTGGAAACTGCTTATAGTGATCAATTACCTTCATGGATAAAGAAAACCTGAGATAAAATCTACAAATGCTGTTCAAATAATTTGCTTACTAGTTTTCTTACAGTGTTAATTATGGATCTTCCTATTTGCACTACAATAAATGATGTACAACGGGTACTGTGCTGTAATATAGTGTATTTGAAGTGTACACAATGCAGTAATTTAATTCGCACAGTAATTTGAAAAGCAAGACACACAGACTTTGTGGTCATTTTGTGTCTCTCACTGTTTGGTTTGTGTGTCTTTGAATGAAATGTTGCAGGTGAAGGCCCGGTAGGCCTGTTCCGCATCCACGACTGTATATTGAAACAGTCAATAAAATTCAATAAATAGCAAAGCTATTCATTTCATTGCTTTATATGTATGTAATACATGCCAATTAGATGGTAATCTGCATGAGAAATAAAGAAAGAATATATAAACCGCTGATAAACCTGACCCGAACAGACGTGATGACTATAAGAGGGTTCCTCTGCATATTGAATAATTCATAATAATCATGTTTTCATGGTAATTCTATAGCATTTACATTTTTATTTTTATTTGCTGCTTTGAGTTTAAGCAATGGAACTTCTTCTGAGGTTATAGTCATGACACGGATTCCAGCTTTCCATAAACTCCATCCACATCTTTGTGCTGTATGGTATTTACGCTGAAGGCATTTGATGTGAAGCCTACATACAGTATATACAATGATACTCCCACTATCCTGGACAAATTCAAAGTGCATTTCTCAACTGTTTTTAAGGGTACTTTAAGTCAGCACATGCCTCCCTGTCATAGTACTCTACGACAGTCTCATCTCCAGACACTGTTGTGTAAAAAATAAAAACGGTGGCTTGAGAGGCAGACACTGGTGAAATAATGGAGGGAAAATATGAGAATGGCCAGAGGCACTGGATTGTTAGCTGGCTGAGTGAATTTGCTTTGCTGTACTATTTTGCAGACCCCATGGGCACCCTGTCCATGTAAACAGAATATTTATTTAATCGTCTTCTTGGCATGTGGGACTGTTCCAGCTCAAGTAAAATGCTGCACATGGATTTATTTTTTCTCGCAGAACTAGTCCTCGGATAGTGTGTAAAGCTCTCCCTGCTTATTGATTGGTTGGTATATCGATTCAAGGGAGCATGTCAGTGGAAGATGCTGTTGTTAGTTTGTTGATGAAAACATTTTGCTATTCAAGTATTCAACATGAATGAGCAATTTAAAATGTGTTCTTTGTGAATGCTGGGAAAAAAGTGCATTGTGTGTGTGTGTAGGTGTGTGTAGGTGTGTGTGTGTGTGTGTAGGTGTGTGTGTGTGTGTGTGTGTGTGTGTGTGTGTGTGTGTGTGTAGGTGTGTGTGTGTGTGTGTGTGTCTAGGTGTGTGTGTGTGTGTGTGTGTGTGTGTGTGTGTGTGTGTGTGTGTGTGCTTTGTCCTATCTTGTGATGGCACATGTCCTGCCCCATGTTGTGAGTGCTCCCACTGAGCTGTAATAACACACCTCACTGCTGTTTGAAATATTCATGGCCAGGTAAGCCCACTGCTCTGAGTCAGTCACATGGATTCGTTATTATCACCCCCCTCCCCCCTTCTACTCTAGCCCCCCAGGTCACTTTATTCCAGCTGCATCCCACTCACCTCCTAGCTTCTCTCTGCACCTTGCACAGCCACCCAGTGTTGAGCATTAAGCTAACAATGTCACTGCCCCACCCTTCAATGATTTCCTCGCGATGCTTTTCACACCGGGTTTAGCAGGATGTTTGTATTCAATCAGCGTTTCATTTCTTATCAGAGTTTCAACTTTAAGTGGAAATCTGTGAGAACCTATTTGTATTTGATGCATCTTTGTTGCTTAGTTGATCAGTTTTTGAAAAGATTACATTTGATTAATTTGCATTATTATTATTATTATTATTATTATTATTATTATTATTATTATTATTATTATTATTATTATTATTATTATTGTGTCATGCATAACTAATATAGCCAGCCCAAACAGGCTTACAAGACACCATTATTACCATGATAATACTAAACAACCAGACTAAACAAACAAACTAAACAAAGTTATGCAATTTATAAGCATTAATTAAAATAATCATTTCATTGTATCATCGTCAGTGCACTAAAACATTTCTGAATTTCAAACAGACTTTTCATTCAATTTAGATATTCTTAGCATATATAAGTCACGTCATAACTTTCTCTCTCGCCGAAGCCACGGTGCCTGCGTGTTTCGAAAGGGGATGTACTCACACCGGCAACAGGCTCATCGTTCTTTCGCTTCTCTGCTGATAATATATCATATCATATATCCAGCAATGAGCCACAGACCTCTGAGGAAATCAACAAGGCAGGACTAAAAGTCAATCAATCACGGGAAAGGTCATGCCTCCTGGTCACAAGGGTGGGCTCATGTGCTGTCAGTTATAGTTCAGGCTAGCCTGTTTATACAGCCAGTACTGCAGTTTATTCAGGAGGATAGCAGACACCAAAACAGAAAATCAAGTTTATTATTCTGTCTTTTATGGTGAAGGGAAAGGATAAAAGCACGTAAGAGGTACATCAAATAAAAAGTTTGATATTTTCATGCCTGTGTGTTGCAACCTTCTCTTCAGTTTTGACATGTGACTCGAGAAGGAGAGGCTTTTTAGAGAAAAATCTTCCTCTCAGCAAAAAAGTTTTAACTCAGGTTTTAAATCTGGTTGCTGCAATTGGAAGAAAGGCTTTTTCTTTTAATGATGTTTACTTGAATCTTACCATTGTGCCACTGTCAAGAGAACAGTACAAGGAAGGAGCCCAATGGAAGCCAACTCAGTGGCTCTTTATGTCTTGAAAAAGAGGAGAACTACAGAGAAAAGCGGTCCAGATTGTGCTCCTGTTGACTGTTACACAGAGCTGAACATAAGGAGACCATTAAGAATCCAAGTCCTCGCACATTGAAGGAACATTAAAGGAAATAGTGAAGCATAAAATAAATAAATGCAGCTGGCAAAACCAAGTGCACAACCCCACCACACAGAATGAGATATGTTCTACCAAGATGTGACGGAGGGAACTTATCAGAGAGTTCATATTGTGAAGTATACAGCGTTACCAGTGATAAAACTGAAAAATACATACTGATGTTACAGCTGAAAATATAGAGAATACACTGCAATGGTCACCAGCCTTGAGCTATTGCTGTGAAGCTCTTGAGAGGTTTTGTAGTCTTTGATCCAGCAGATAGTTCACATGCAGCAGGATTGACAAAGGTGAGAGTTACGCATCTACAAAGAGAGAGGATCTGGAATACTGAACAACCCTGTGAGAAAAGGCTACAACAGAGCAGGACTGGGAAGTCTTTGTGCAAAAATATGAAATATTGAAGTAGAAGTAGTGGTGAGGATTTGTGGTTGAGTGATTTAATATGTAAAATATGTTTAAAATACAGCTGTCACTCAAACAGCAGCACTTTATAAAATGCTTTGTTAAACTAGCAGCTCCAGTTAAAGATGAAAAATGTAACAGAATGACCATTCATCCTCCTTCTTGACATTTGGTATTTCAGAAACACTTTAGGGAGGTCCTCTATTACCTCCCTGCAGCCTTCATCACACCCTTCAGCAGTGTGCCCTACTGTGCCTCTACAACAAGACATGTGGAGGACTCCTGTGAAACTCCTCGTCTCTCAAGCAATTCCCTTTCACAGCACTTACTGCAGATAGCTATTATTAAAGCATTTCAAGATTGTTCTTCAGAGCAACGTGTCTGCTCTTTCTTGCCGAAATTTCATTTGTATTTTTACTTTATTACAATGACAATTAATCAATTCTCAGATTCTTTTTGTACAAGTTCTTAAAACAAAGTGCTCTGCTGAATCTTACATTTTATTTCAGTCTGTGACTTTCTCTCAAAAAATAAATATTCCATTGTAGTAGCAAGGTCGCAGTGTGACAGATGTAAAGAGTGTGATGATGTTGATAAAAGCAAAAGAGGTGACAAAGTCATTTACAGTACAACAATGTTGATAAGCTGAATATCTTATATACTTAAAACCATTTGCATATTGGCAGGGTTAGGTCACACTGTCAGTTAAATTGTGTGTGTGTGTGTGTGTGTGTGTGTGTGTGTGTGTGTGTGTGTGTGTGTGTGTGTGTGTGTGTGTGTGTGTGTGTGTGTGTGTGTATGAGTCAGAGAGAGTCCTAGAGAAAGAACGGCAGAGCAAGAAGCACATTTTAGCTACAAGGAACAAAAGAAATCAAACTCAGTGGCAATAAAGTAAAATTGCTTTTTGAGCCTTTTCATAAAAATTAAAAAGAGACTCTGTGAACAATGTATTTTTGGGTTCTAATTAAACATGAAAAATTACGTCTAAATGTAATTTAATGGAACTATAAAGGAGTAGCTAGAAAAAGAAAACCCAACAAAAACATTGTCAAAGTCGCCCACTGCCTCCCATTAGAGCAATTGCTAATGCCTTTTGAAGAGAATAACATAACTTCCCTGTCAGTCTGACAGCTGCACAGTGATTGCCTGCTCCTGCTCTCCCAAGGCAGACAGGCACCTTTATGGCTGGAAGTGGAAAACCGCCATTGAATTGAGTGAAGTGAGCTGAGCAGTGGGCAAAGATGAAAGCTGAAGTTAAAAGTGGAACAACTTGCATCTCTCAGCGACTCAGGACCTGCATGGTTAACAGGATGTTGCTGGACTCCAAACACACAGTGCAGGGGAGGTCAGGTGTGCTGTGTGAGGAAGGGAAAGTGTGTGTTCATGTACGGGCGGGGGAGGATTTGTTGTCTTGTGCAGTCACCCGCCTTCATCCACACTTAACTTCTCATTAGGGGCTCGTGTGACATAAGGCAACAACCTGTGACCAAGTAGGCTTGGTATATGGCGGGAGGAGGGGAAGATCGGGGATGGAGGTGGAGCTGTTTGTGTGACTTGTTGTCACTTGTCAGGTACCACGGCCACTAGCCTTGAGATACTAGGCTGTTGTCTGAGAGTGCTTTATCATCTTGATAAATGCAGCCTTGGAGCAGTGCACTATCAGCATGCTCAGGGGCATGAGACACACTCTGACTAATGAAAAGAGAAGGTCAAGGAGAGGGAGGGGTGCACACAGCTTGCGGAAGAGGAGAAATCGTGAACAGAGATGTGGATGTGAAAGTATGGGACGGCATGTCACACACTGCATGAAAGGTTTGTGCGAGGAAATGCTAATTTTCTGTGTGTTCCTGTCATAACATCTTGCATGGCGGCAGTGTGTGCGTGTGTTGCTGTGTAAATGAATGCTCGAGAGTTTGGTAGTATACAAACCCTTCTAGCTGAGCACTCTATTATAGTTATGGACAGAAAACTCCATCTTAACATACGCCTGTGCAAAGGCACACTGTTATCAGGGCGAAATAGAGTTTCTCACTGCTGCAATAATTCCATTCTTTCAAAACGTTCATTGTGCCATATCTGTGCCACTATAGTTTTAATTACATTTGACAAGAGGGGTTATATTCATTTCCCTGTACCTGTTTTACACAAGACTTCTATCTTGAATGTTATTACAGCAGGTGTCGAGAATTTCGAGAGCAGTGTTAATTTCGAGTCATCAAAGTGACAGCAGTGAGCTTGGGAATCCTATTCGGGAGACTATTACCATAGTCTGCTGAATGTACCGGCAGGGCCCCGCATGACTGGGCAGACACTGCTCCCGCCTAGCCGTCAGATAGAAGAAGCGATGATCAGGGGGTTAACAGCTGCTGCTCAGTCTTCGGGGTCACATCCACTCTATTCCCACTGTTGGGACTCAGGCTGAGCGGAGCGAACAAACATCCGCAACCGCTCACACACAGTTTGACGTTGGAGCAAGAAATTGGGCAGCTACAAGAAATGTTTTCCTCCTTCAGACTGTCTATTGTACTCAACACTTAGAAATCTGCCAAGCAGTTTGTGAAATTTATAATTGTAAGTCGAAGGTCAGGTAGAGCTTGTATTCCCCCCCCACCCACCCTTTTCAACTGCAGAAAATGGACGTGCATAGAGAGCTTTGAAAAACTGTCTACTGCGCTGTTGACTTGCTCAAAGGGAGCTCTTTTCTAATACATGGTAATGAGGAGTGTGCAATTAACTGAGTTCTACCAGGAGGATGGGCACAACAAAGGGGGAGGGGGAAGGGGAAGGAAGACAGTACTGTACAATGCTACAACCTGCACGGATATGTTTATGCTACACAGGCATAGGCAAGTTGAGAAGAAACGTGATATTTATAGGGAAACTGGGTCATTGTTCCAGAACACAGAGTGGATAACACAGAAAGAAAAAGCATCAATTAAAGATAACACAAATTCAATATATCTATGGCTCTCCACAGTGGCTTTTAGATTCACATCAGTAAACATGAAATTGTTTATTATTTCCTGTAACAGATCTATTACAGATATTCTCCTGTAATGACAAAATATTCTCAATTGAGGAGCATTAACAGTGTCGCAGACTCAGTAAAAGGTTACAGGTAACACACATGAGTTATGGCAAGAGCATAACCTGATCACAGATATAAGTTGAATTGACGGATTTGGTCAATTATGAATCGCTCACATTACAACTTCTATATGGCATTGTTTTTCACATGCGATAACGCTGTGTTTCTGCTTCTTTATTTAGTTTTTGTGTTTTGAACTCTTTATATATTAAATAATTCATTAAATTTAGCAGTTAGCCATCAATTCTATTGGTCCTGTTGACTGTGTCAAAACTGGACGCAGGTGTAATTACCAGCAATACTCTGATATGTAAGAAACAATGTTAACACGTCACACGTCCATGTCTATAATGCATATTAAACATAGTTATAATGCGTTAAAGTGTTACTGAAACAATATCTTGATACATAATACGGGTACTTGCTTCATTGGGCATCATCAGCATTTTGTCAATGTTGCCAATTAAATATGTAAAAGCCGTGAAGAGACATGTTTTAACCTTGGATTTCCTGCTCCAGCGTAGGTGAGACGCATAAGAATGAACAGAATGAGTCAACTCTGTTTTGGTCTTGTATCAGCCTCCCTTTCCTCATCAGGCATATGGATTATACAATCCATCCTGTTTATCACATTCTCTTTGTTTACAAGTGAGGTTTTACAGATTGGGACAAAAGAGTGTCATTAAAATCAAATCAATTTTTTTTTTCAGATAACACTTGTCAACAACTAAATCAGTCAAACCACTAAAATCAGTATAGCGATGGTTAACATACAGGATATGTGTATTTGTAAGGAAGGAGAGGTGTTCAGCTTTCTCATCTATTATTCTTTCCATGCATTGTTCTGTGAAAGAAGCCTTGGGCTCGTGGTTTAATGAAAAGACACACATCTAGGAACGACACTTACGTCAACTTCCAAAGATTTGTTTATAGCAGTGGTGGGCTGTCAGGGCCAGAAAGGCCTTCTCTGCTGGCCTAAACATCATCAGAATATACATTTAATTTTGATATATGTTTTCCACAAATATGTATTAAATTATTCCCCATAGTCTATTCTCTTCATTTCATAGCTTTCCTTCTGGTTGCGCTGCTTCCAGCCTCAGATCGAGATTTGGAGGGCTGACCTTTATGTTAGAGCTTTTATCCGATCATATTTCAGCCATGATGTGTTGCCAGGGTCCAAGAAATCTGCCCTTAGGCCTTCAGAATCAACAGTGCGGGCGCCTGTCGCTTAAAGTGAACGGAAACAAAACTGTGGCGTTAACCAATCAGATTTCGAGTTGGCGACACCGGGGGGAGCTACCGGGGCGTACGATAACGTCAGCACGTCCACGTCTTTTGATTGGATACACACTATTGAGAGGCAGAGCTATGCAGAGCTAGCAAACTTGAACGAGCTAATTTGTGTAGATTTCTACAAGCTGTTTTTTTTAAACCCACAATGGCTGAAGGAGGAGAAGAGATCGATTTTCAAGAAAAGACATCGTGAGAAGAGAAGGGCCAAACCCGACCCTAGCAAGCCTATCACAGCCGGGAAAAGGGTTTGTCCGCCACTTTCAAATCATTAACTACGAGCGGTACCCCCGGCTCACAGCCTCCGAGAGGCACTGCACATTGTACTGCTGGGAATGCCTGCTATTTACAACTAAATGTTTGTAAATATTAATATAACTCTGTTGTTAAGGTGATGCAACGCCCGGTTATACTGCGTTTCTGTCTAAATGTATAGTTTCTAGAGCCATGGCGTCATAATGATGGTATTAAGAGGGGGAATAATTCAGGTAGGACTGTGTAGGACATCACTGAAGGCCTAGGTGTGACATGCACGGCCCGCCACTGTGTTTGAATAATATCATTATGGGCTTGTGTGTATGTGAAAATATATGAAAACAATCATTTTACCATTGTGTAGAAAGTCTTATTTGTGTCTTTGAACTGTGTTCTGGTGAAGAAAATTGCTTCCGCAATCAAAAAGAAACTCTTCAGCCAACGATCACACAGAGCACGCTTTGTAGGTGGAAAACGTGAAGTGCAACGCACTGCATTTTTTGTTTGTTGTTAAAGACGACCAGATCAGACAGAGCGTTTTTGGCAGTTTGTCGTTTCTCCTTCTTCTAAAAAAATAAGTTGCTAGGCAACCGTCAACTGTGTGCTTATGTTAGCTTAACATGAAGTGTAACATATGGTTGATAGTTTAAAGTTTAAATGAATGAACTATCAAATCTACAGTACCTCACTAACCTCCAGGCTGCTGTTTTCTGCTCAGATGGTAACTATGGTTCGTAAAGTCATATATATGTATATATATGTAAATTCATATAGCTCTGGGTTCCCAGCAACAGTCCCTACAGTAGGCCAGCCTCTCAATGCGTCTGATTCGACAGTTGGAAATAACAGCAATGACGTGTTGCTCTTCTTATTCCTGCAAAAACGCGAGGTGCATTGAGCGGAAAATAACGCGAGGCGATCAGCAACACAAAGGCAGCTAGCAAAATGCTTCACTCGCATTAAAAACAATTACAAAAAGCCGCCCCGAGCTGCTAAGGCCATAATGAGTTGCATCAGAAAAGGACATGAGCTACTGTACTAATTCAGGTTTATGTAATTTTCAACAACACACTGTGATGTTATTCCTCAGTTGTTGTTCCCCTCTTGCAGCTGAGGTCTAATCAGCATAACCTAATGCAATACAAATAGCAGTAAATAACAGTGAACAGACTTTGGGCCACTACTCTAATCGCGATTGTTTGCTGAAAGGGTTCACAGTTCTGCCCTGTGAATGTAATGCACGATGATTAGCTCCGCATGCATTTGTGAGTCCTGTGACTGTGATATTGTTGCCGTCACTGACTGTAATGTGGGCTGTAATTTGTAGGTTGTAATGCTACGTGGGCAGAGACTCATTGATAGCATTTGGCACAGAGCCTTGCTTTGATGAAGCACTTAGCCAAGCCAGTCAATCTGAATATCACAGACAGGGCTCTGAGTCAGTGGGAGCGTGTTTGTTAGCGGAACAGGCCGTGTAATAATCAGTCGGTCCTTACCCATCTAATGAACAGTCATCATAAGATGTTTTTTACATAATCCTGCCATCTAAGATTACCTTAATGCATGTAAAGGCTTGCCGCCGATATGTGCCTCATTACCTTGGTACATTGGTCATTTCATTTCAAGGGTCTGATTTTCATTAACTGCTCTGACCCCTACCCATTAGCAGAATGAGAGCAGAATGAGAGCTCGGCTGAAACCATCTGGCTGCCAACGAGACCTCAGGGCTGCTTTATGGCTCCACCGAGCTTCACTAAAGGGAAAGTTGCACTATTAAAGCCTTTTCTGAGTCAGGCCAGAGGGAGTACGGGAGTGATGCAAGGAGTGTCCCACGCTTGAGGATGTGTGTGTGTGTGTGTGTGTGTGTGTGTGTGTGTGTGTGTGTGTGGGGAGGTGTAGGGAGGGACAGAGAGATAAATTTAGAATGAAAAGAGAGACGTTGGCGCAGTGATAGAGGAGGACAAAGTGAGACAAAGTCAAATAGAACCTGAGAGCAAAGTCAACACGAAAAACAGGAAAGAAGGAGGATTAAGGAGAGAACAAAATGACTCTGAGTACAATGACAATGACATGATATTTCATGAAATACAATTTCTAAAAGGGCAGTGGAGTCTGAAGTGATAGAGGTGTGAAGATAGGTGGTAGATTCATCCATCGATTGACATTAACACATCACACTTATGGCTTATGGTGGGATACTTCATGTACAGACCTCAGAGAGCAGGTGTACAATACAGCCACTTTATTTTTAGAATGAGTGGTCTTGTTTCGAAATAGCATCTGCTTACACATACTTTTTTTCGGTGTCGTCTGACTGTGGTTCTCTTGTAGTGCTTTTTATTCCCCATTCCCAGCCCCATCTCTATTCTCGCCTTCTAATTGCTTTCATTTTGATAATGTTTTGCTCTTTTCTCGCACAACAGACTGCCTGTGAATGCACGTCAAACTGATGTTTCTGCTTATGTTCTGGTGACAGGGGTGTTATACACAGAAAACCATCCTGAGAAATAATATGCTTTGTTGCTTGTTTCTTCCTTTAGACTGTGAACCATTTCTGAATACCACCCATTAGTGTTCATGCATCACTTATGTAGAAGTTAACAGAATGCGGGCACATAGCAATTATTTTACTGCCTCTTCTCATATAACAGGCTACTATGCACTAGTTAACAAAATGGGACGTTATGATAAACATAGTAGATACTATCTACTAATTTGTTTTGATTATTTCGGTGTCATAAGGGCAGTGCATATTTCAAGAAAACTTCTCAGACTATTTCTAAATAATCCCTTTTGTCAAACTCAGACTGGATAATAGTTTAGAGTATTACGGCCAGGCATAAGGGAAACAATGAGAAGGAAAATATACTTCAGGATTTACGTTTATTCTCAACATTTCGACTTTTTTTTCAAAAAGGCATTTCAACTTTATTCTCAACATGCGGACTTTATTCTAGAAAAACAAAAAACTAAATGAATCTTCCTCCTCTGATTTTCTTTCATGCCTGGCTCTCATACACCAACATTATCTTTCACATTTCGACTTTTTTTTAGAAATGCAAAAAAATAAAGGTAATCTCCATTAATTTACTTTATGACTGGCCCTAATACTCTTATGTAGGATAATGAGATTATTAGTGAATAATATTAAAAATCATATAAAAGCATAGTTTGGTTCAACTACTTTGACGGCTAAGAGAATCTGGCTCTAATCTAATGGCTTACCTTACTCTGATTAACGACAAAAACAATGATGCAATACTGTATTGATCTATTCACTTGCTCGGACACCACAGGGAGGTCAGAGGTCAACCACACAACAGCAACCTCTGCAGCTTGTAGGAGCTTGATATCTTGCTCAAGCTTCAGTTTAGTTACTCTCTGCCTACACATGAGACTAAACGCAGGTCTTCCTGAAGGATTTGTTTCAATGTACGTTACATCCTTGTCACAGCTTTGGCTCTTGCTGCTACACTGTATTTATTGGTTATGCTTTACCAGCGGTAGCCAATTTAGGCACCCCACTTTATTCATTAAAGTACAATTCTCCTGAAAACACTGGGCAGACATACATCACTGGAAAATAGATACACCCCTGAGACCTCGAAAAATGATTTTACAAAAAGTGACCTAAGACACTTTGAGCATGGCATGATTATTTCCAGCACCTGAGGATCGTCTCTGCTCAGGGTTCGTCATGCACAGCAGGGTCTGAGCTTTACTGGGAATAAGTCTAAAAATTCCATTCACCTGACTTATGTAGACTAACAACTAGTTAGAATGGTATATGCTAAATGTAGGATCCGAAATGTAAGGCAATGCAATTTAATGGCGGCATGGACAATTGGCATATAAATAAAATCTGAATATTAAGTTATCTGGTTCGATAACAGATTCACTTAAAAACAAATCATGTTTTCATCTGCTAGTCGGAATCTACCATTCTGTCATTCATGGTGATATTGCATATACATGCCTCTCCCCTACACATTTAGACCTTTTGTCCTATTCTGTGTCACGGTGTACTGCACTTTATCACACATGATAAATTATTCACTTTACATTGTGTTTTATATGAAAAGGTGGGCGGAAATCTTAACAGAGAGGAGTTTCCACGCAAAGAATGTCAAATGATCTCAGATCACATCATTATAATGTCACAGTATATTTAAACTGTATGTATATGACATGTTTGAACAGAGCTTGTAGAAAAAAGGGTTTTAATACTATTATATATTATATATACACAAGAACCACTGTCTTGTGTATGTAAACTGTGTTTGTGGTGAATATCTGTGTTTTCATCCATGATTATATTAGATTATGTTCTCTAGTGCACATGTCTTGAAAAGGAGATTATGGATGGATCAGTCTTAATGAGAGGAGACAAACACATTAGAAGTTGAATCCAACATAGTTTTATAATAGGCAGACGGATTCTTCTCAGAGGATGGAAGACTGAGGGGGTGCCTTCAATCCAAGAATCGATTGCTGAGTTGGCAAGAGTGGCAGCATTTGAAAAGATGTTGTTTTATAATCTGTATATATTAGCATTGTTGGAGGGTTCCTCACATTGGCCAAACTCTGAGGAGAGTCTCGAGTGTCGTGTTAGTCTTAATCAATGCATGGACAAAAATATGTAATTGTTTTTGTACTTATTTGTTTTGCGGTGTTAAAAATTATAATAGTATAAATATTTAAATATTTAAATATATGTGTCTACTGCATAATGAATGTATTTAAGTTGGCCAATTGTGTATGTGGTGATGATGAGTGATTTAGCACTTTAATACAAATTTAAATACATGTTTACCAGAAATGGAGATTCTGATCTCAATGCGAATATGTATTTATTACAATTAAGATTAAATATAATAAATAAGAAGATATGAACACACACATGTTTGTTGGTGCTTAAGTGAGCCCCAACAGTACCACTAGATTGGTAAACCTGGAAAAGAGATGTGATTATGACGGATATATTGATGGAAATGGTTAATAAATATGCTTGGTAAGAATTTTTTTTAATATTTTTAAATATTTTAAACAGGACTGCTCTTAAAAACAACTTAAATAATGTGAAGGGAATTGAAAGGAAACGCAGACAGCACAGTATTTGAACTTACCTCGGAGGAGGCTGTTCCCTGCGCTGACGCTAGGAGCTGTCCGCGGTGCTGAAGCCTCGGCTGCCTCTCCTCTCCATGTGCCGACAGCTCACACAGACAGGAATCCGCTCACTGAGCGTCCAAATGAAAAAGGACCTCCGCATTTCACTTGACAATTATCGACTGTCTCCACTCTTATAATAACAGAGGAAGTGCAACAGCAAAACGCGCGGCTCTGTTTGTGTTTTGCACACGTTTACAATTCTCGCTTGTCTTTTTTTAAGCGCTGGAAGTAATTCTTTTTCAACACAAGGACGTGTTCTGTAGCTACGCGAACAACGACCTCGACTTTAGTAGACATGTGTGTGAGACAAGACTGTCAATTGAAGACCCTCTTCGCGGTTTTGGTTCTCGCCGCTGCTGCCGTGGCCAAAATACATGGACAAGGTAAGAACTTGTGTCTGACGCGTACTTTGTGCGGATTGTTCCGTGGACTTCCTTCTGTCAAACTATACGGGGCGAAGGTAGAGCTGCGTGCTGGGCAATAGCACCCGGTTCACCACTGTCAGATCTACAAGTGTGCATATATGTACAGAATACTCTTTTTGATATTTAAGTTGGCAATTTGTTAGTTAAAACATTTTCAATAAAGCTAAAGACAATGACAATATTGCTGGTTTAAAAGTTGCTGATACTCCCATTATTTATCTGCACATAAACTGCTACTTTATTCTTTTAAGTGGCAATCCTAATGATGTTAGACCTGTGCAGTACAGTTTAGCAGTCTGGAGTCTTGTTGTTGATACATGAGCTTCAAGTTTTCAGAATTGTGTGGCTCGTTCCACATTTGTGTGTGAATACAATGGAGAAAAACTGTAATACATTGTTTCTTTCTCAGGGGAATGTCGCCACAGACACCCAATTTTTTCATACTGCAAATATATACGTATTGCAATAATTTCATCAGTGGGCCATATGCTCAATCAGATAGATAGTGACTTAACAGACATCTATTCAAATGGACATTTTAGAGATTGCCACAGAAATAACTTAAATCTTGAAAATCAGCTTCCAAGTGGCTCCATACTGCACACTCATTGGGCGTTATAGATCCTAACATTTAAAATGTGTTTACCAGTCAGTTACATAACGCTTAACTGTCAATCACTACTCACAGAACCCTCTTTAGATTGCTCTAACTGCACGTACACACAAACACACATTTGGCCACAGAGCTTGCTTTAAAAACAAACCCATGGGGAAAATAAAACTTCATGAGACAAATGAAACTTCTGAACTATATTCAACTGAATTTATATGAATCGTGAAAGCTGGAGTAAACAGTCAGGAAGACTTGACTTGTTTCAGGGGCACGGAGGTCTGTGTGACAGACGGTGCTCGGTAATAAGACTCTAATCCTCAGGAATTGCTGAAGATTATTGACCAAGCTGTTTGACACAGTTGAGTGCTTGTGGGAAGCGGGCAACGGATTCACGCTGAGCGGCCTTGTCCTAATTATTTCTCTATTGTGTGTCCGCCCTCTCTTTATCATTCTAACTATGCATTGTGTTGGTCTACCTGTGTTTCCGGTTGGCTGCACAGTTTTACTATCCCCTCCCTTCCTTTCTGTAAGGATCTATATCTCTCTTTGTCAAGCAGTTGGACACAGACATGAGCTTCTTCCAAGCATGCCGATACAGTTTGTCCAGTATGCAGGATATCAGTAATGACATGAATACGCAATTATATGGATTTTTCTTCAGCCGATACCGATAATGACCTGCTTCTCCTGGCCGATACCGATTAGAGAACAGATGATGTGACATTTTTGTATTTTAAAAATAAGTTAATAACCTGTAGTACATGCACATCTCAGGGTAAGAAAGGCTAAGATGTAGTGAGCAAAGATGGGTGATTTGATATTCAATAGCTCTGATCTCACCAAATCTAATTGACATCACTGTTGTTGACAACAAATGCAAAGAACAGCTCTGACTCTTCAAATGTTCTTTCAAGTACATAAAGAAAATCTTCACAAACATACTTTGGTTTTTATAAAGAATTTTGCCTAATGATTAAAAAAATATGCTTTGAAATAATCTGTCAAATCAGACATGTCAATGTATTAAATACTTAACACAAAAATAAAGGCTTTTATTGAACTGAAAGCCTATAGCAGCTTAATCTGCAAAAACATCACAATGGCAAAAATATCTAATAGACTGTTATGCTTAATAAAGAAATGAAAAAAGGTTTTGGGGGGCAGCGATGCTGCTTTAAGTGAATGTGTTGAGGTAGCTTTTCTGTACCTTTCAATGAACACAAAGCTTATCAAACATTTTGCATTAGAATATTTTCTCTTATGAAATGCACTGTATTAACACAAGCAATTTGACATTGTAATACCTGTAATAATTACCTGTAATAATTTCATTATCAGAATAATACATACAAATATAAATGTACCATTATGGATAAGTTATCGGCCCCAATATATATCCTGCATCTCTAAACACAATGATGCAGTGTGCAGCAGCCACTGTACATTCTCAGACAAATACCTACATAAATACTGTATGTTCATATGTTCCTCTGCACTTATATATAATATATAAATATTTTCCTCTGCACTTAGTAAGATTACATATTGTTGAATATAGTAATAATATCTCCTCATCATCAGTTAACCCACAACATCACATGATATAATAACACAGTCCTTTAGCATCAGAATAAATAACTGTAAACTGAATGCTTTCCTACATCGTCTTTTTGATGAAGCCTTTTTATGAAAGATGTCTGTTTCATAGTGAAAATGAACCCATTTATGGAGGGACAAGTGATTACTAAACAATGCAATAATTGTGAGAATGAATTTGAATTGCCTTGGCTGTTTCAGTCATCACATCTGAGCCCATCCAAAACCAATTCTGGACGAGTGCCTGAAACAATATTTTATACTATCAACAAAACATCTGCTGATGCATATATAGTGGAAGAGATGTGCTGCATCGCTTCAATACAGAATTTCAAAACCTAACATGAGCAAATTGAAAATCTAGTTTTTTGTAGTATAGCCCCCGAGAAGACATTTTATATTGTTAAAATGTTTGATTAAGTTCTTAAGTAAACACACACTGTAGAGGAATGCTTATGAGTAGGAGATGTATGCTTTTCTTTGTGTGTGTTTTTTTTAGAGTCCCAATTGCGCGTATCCCCAGAACACACCTGCACTGCTCGCTCACTACTCAACACCCTTGGGAGATGAAAAAAGCACAGTGCACTATTTTTAGAGCAAAAATACAATTTAACAGCTTCCATTAGTGAATTCTCTGCTGTTGCTTAGCCAGCGAATGTTCTCGTCTTAGCAAATTCTCCAAGGCTGGCCATTAAAATGTTTGATTCTCGTGGTTTTGATGTTTTACCATTGTCAGAAGTTTTAAATGTGTCGACTAGACATGCTCGGGGACCCGTGAGGTTTTGTTTAGAAGAGGTCTTAATCTCTCATTTGTGTCACAGCCTGTTGTTGTGGACTTGTTTTTCAGTCTGTTATCGAGCAGGGAATACAAACAGCCATCCGTTTCACTGTCAGGAGCACAGGAACTGTGAGACATTTTTCAAAACTTTGGGAACTGAGACATTATTTCCCCATCTGTAGTGTCTTGAATCACATTATTGTGTAAAGACAATGTCATTTTCAATAATAAATGTAGCTTTTTAATTGTTGTTAGTGTCATCAAAATTACAAGCAACTGATGGTGATGTGTTTTGTTTTAAATTCCATCCAAGTTGCATTGCTCCTTACATTTGCAGTGCATGTTCAATACATAAATGCATAAGTAGTGACTCACACTAATTTATTTTAGCTGAATATCTACAGTATGTGCAGTGTAATTTTAATGAACAATATTCTGTACTTTGCAAGTCACATGAGTACGGTAGTGTTGTACGCTACATCTACATTCATTTAGACATCCATTGCTCAAACTGTGCTTGTTGTTTTTAGAACAATTAAGAGATTTAATTGGCCTCTATCTTTTCATACCTATCCAAAATAATGTGCACAAAGATGATTTAAATACCTTTTACATATTACAGAGAGCATACCTTGCAAAGCCGGTCATGGCCTATCATCGGTTATTTCTTTCATATGGTAAGCATCAAACAGACAGCAACACATTCAAATGACAAAAGGAAATTTAAGCATGCAAGAAATAATTACACACTGATTAAGTTAAAAAATGGAATCGCGGGACTGTAGGCACAAAGTCCATGACAGATGATGTTGATTTTCAAATGCCCCAAGCCTTCTATCCCTTTATTTGTTTTTCCCATTAATAAGAGGTCATTTGGGGAGAGAGAAAAAACGTTTGAAGGAGGATCATTACAATTCTGATCAGAACCTCTCTGTTCTTTATGTAGCCTACACCTTCAACTGCACAAACAACAAGAAAATTAAAATGGACAGCCCCTAAATCTGTCCCATGCTTTCCACAAGGTATTTGTATTCTGTCTGTCATCCAGCCTTCACTCATGTCCTGTGGAAATGGAATAGTGACTCACAGTAGTTCTGTGTGCAGTTTGCATGCTTTCCTAACATTTACATTGAGGTTTTGTTTTTTCTTTGGCATATAAGTTAAGTGGTTTGTAATTCTGAAATTCAATTATGTGTTCTATCTGCATCCTGTGATATAATCTGTCTCACATTATGAATACAATTACAAAAAAGAAATATGCATTCATTAATATTAAATCTAATTAAATTAAAAAACAGCGCTCACTCCGTGAGAATTAAAATGATATAATGGTGTTTTTTTGCGAATTGCTGTACAGTGTGATAAATGGAGCTGCCCATGCACAGCAAACAGCAAGTGTTTTGAGGATATCATTATCAAATTGACAGAAGTCTTTATGAACATTTACTCCGATAGACGACCTGAAGGCAACAGCTAGAACTTGTCAGAAAAGGTATCAATCAAATTGACACTTTAATATAAAGCATGTGATCACACTGTAACTGCTATTACTTTTACAGCACTGGGTCAAGTCAGAAATGACATCAAAAATGTCAAAGAAACATACATCTTCCCAGCTCCTATAAGTAGTCCACGTGTAGAAACGTTCCTAACCACTGTGAAAAGGTCAACGCACTATAATGTACATTGACTTTTCTTTACACTTGTTTTCAATTCATTTATTAAGCAGCTCAATAATAATTTCATTTCGTATTCAATTAATGCGTATGATACAATCCTGACGGATAATTAAAAGCTAATCCCGCATCCATTCAGTGTGGAGAGTCTTTGTTGGCCTCGGTGTGGCACTTGGAAGTTTTGCACAATTTAATGACATTCAGCTGAGCGTATTATCTTTACGCTTACACATTATCTCCGCCTGTTAGCAATGATCTGTAGCGATAGGGGAGTTGGAGAAAGGGATGCTTTATGTATCCTAAAGCTCATTAAAATGAGTTATGATCTCCTCCTGGTTGACAGGGCGCTCCTTGACACACCACTATTGGTTTCAAGAAGTTGTATTGTGAATTCTGTAAGACTTTGATTTACAACAGCCGACACGTTATTTATCATTATGACATATTGCAATTTAGATTGTAAAAAAACAACAATATCGCATCCAGTTCATATCAAGATATTTGTTTTCTTCCTCTTTATACTAAAACTCTATCATGCTGTATTGGTCTTGACTTGCGGTGCATATTAAAAGTGCACCACTGATAGTAATTGAGATATTGAACTGACAGAGAGGTTGTTCTGCGTCCACAGTGGAAAAAGTATTTTGTGTATACTCATTCAACTCCATGATGCCCATGTCTACAATGCATTATAAACATATTTATAGTGCATTATAATCTAGCACTGTATAATTACAGTTATAAGCGTTTATAAATATTCAGAATATTTATAAAGCATTGAATAATTACAAGTATCATAATGCTGGTCATTTACTGACATTTTAAGTTAATAATATTTTAAATGAATGATATTTTACGTGAAACAATGACCACATATAGTGACTTATAACATTCTTAAGATGTATTATATCTGCCTATACGTCAGGAAATATTGTATTGAAACATTATTTTACTTAAAGCAACCAATGGCCACTTGAGTAACTTATAATCACGTTATAATACATTCTAAAAAGATTATAATGTATTACAACTATAGGAATTATAACACACTATGATCATTGCAGAAAAAGAAAATGTTAGTGAGTCACCTGCAATTATGAAGTAGTATGATACTTGGCTTTATAAGTCATTATAAAATGCTTTGTTATGTCGTATGAACATTGCTTTAAAGCATTATGAGTATTTATGAGTGCTAATGCTTATGATTATACAGAGCTATAAGCACTATAGAATATAGAACGCATTATAAGGATGATTATAATGCATTGTAGACAAAGGCTACCAATCTCCATGTTTCTCTCGCTAACATTACAACACTAGCTTTCTGTTTTCCAGCATTGGAGGTGTTGCTCATATTCACAAAGGGTCATGAAATGTGCCAGGATCATGAGAATAACATAATATAATTTAGGGTAAATTGTTGCTTTGAGTGATGCGCTTGAAAAATCTGAACATCCTATAGTTTCAGGGGTGGTAACAAAAATCATTGAACACCTGTTTGTTGGATTGCCAGTGATTAACTTCATCAAGGGCTATTGAGCATCTGTGTGCTGTCATAATTAGTTTAACTTTCCCAAGGCCTGTCAATGGTAAATGAGAGTCATTATGCCAAAATGCCCCTCTTCAAGGCTTGGCGCCTGCCTGCCTCAGCCCCTCTCTGTGCCTGTCTCGGTCTCTTTCACTGCCTCCTAGGTGGAGCTCACAGCTTGGCTGAATGCGACTCATTTTCAACTCTTCATGTGCAAATGCCTCTCTCGCTCTGTGAGAATGTTCTATGCATCCTAATTTGAGTCATTGCCTCATATATTTTCTCTCTCAAAAGTGTGGAAATTTATTTGTCAAAGGAAAGGAGTTATTTTTGCAAGGATCCTTTTGGATTTTGTCACTGTTTTTCTTGGAATGTTTCTCCAACAGCTGTATTTACCCTATAGAATATAAAGCCTGGTGCTCTTTCTAAATCAGGCTGTACTTCAGCTTAATCTACAGCTCAGTATGTATTCAAATGTAGAGAACACAAAGTGGTTGGACACATAGTTGTTTTTTTCCCCTCATATCCTTACTGTGTGGTCAACATGCAGCATCAGCTTTAAAAATGAGGGCAACCAGCTTTGTTGTATGAATACTGAAATAGGTATTTTTATTCTCGCAAAAATTCACTGAAATCAGGTGAAGAAGAACCTTATTCTAAATCTTATTTTGATGCAAAGATTTGTTAATTAGCAGGAACGTAAGCACAATGTGAAAGTGAAATCAGTGTTCTGTTTATTTAAATGTGACAAAAGTGCCATAAAAACAAAAATCAAAGAATAATCGAGATCGCAATATTGATAAAAAATAAACGGGATTATATTTTTGGGCCATAATTGTGCAGCCCTACCATATCGTTAAGTGTTACCAAAAATAAGCATTTAAAAAATACAACAATGCAGCGAGAAACATTTCCCATTGTGTTTATTTAATCACTTTGAAATTGGTTGTTGTGTTTAGATAATTGTGTGAGAGCCTGTGGTTTGTCTCCACACAATCATCTCTTCAGAGATTTAAAGTAAAACTTTAACAATGAAATTTTGGACATTTTGATCCTCTGCAAAGGAAATAAATGTCCTCAGGATCGTAGGCGGGCACCCAGAGACACTCCACTTATGAACTCTCTGGAGCAGTACTTCCAGCAGGGAGGACAATGAACTCATACATCTGTGTGGGGGGCATACCCATTTAATTTATTACAAGTGAAGAATACCTCTCTAGCAAAACCCTAAATGAAGCGATGTATACCACTTTGTCAAGGCAGTACATTGCTGGCTTCCTTCTACCTGCTTCGCCTTTGGCCTTGCGCCTGATCGATCCCGCCAGTCGTCCACTGGAAAAAAGAGTCGGCATGGTTTGCCTCCCCCAGACCAAGCCTCCTTTAGGCACCTTTCACGCTCTGCCGGGCCGTGTGCACACCTCTCTAATCAGGACTGGCGTGTTTTGCGGCTGCAGTTGGGATGGCTCTCTGAAACGATTAGGCCTAGGGACAGCTCTAGCTCTCTTCCCCTCTTCTCCACGCCACATCCCATCTTGAAAGCATTTCATCTGTGGCTAGGGGAAGGCTTATGTAGGGTCGGAGAGTGCCGGGTGAAAAGCAGCAGGTAATAGGCTGTGTAATGTGTTTGTGGGAGTAGTTTTAGTATTCACAGTTAGTGCTGACCTCTGGCAGGCTGAGCCACCCCCGCAGTAATTTCCTCTGAAAAGATGTAATTGAATTCATCAGGATGAGTAAACATATTATAAGTAGTGGTGAAAGATAACACTGTTGTGGATAGATCAAGGAAGGGGATAGTAGCTCCACGAGTAATTGGAAATAGACAAAGACAAACATAAGCAAAGAAAGTGTGAAGCACGAGGGGGAAACACGTTGCATATATAGGTGCAGCTTTTATGCTTTTCACTTCACATCTTTCCTGATTTTAATTGCAGTGATTTTAAGTAAAAGTGCTTCCTATGGCAAGCTGATCAAAAGATCATCAAAAACATTGAATTCTTGCATTGGACATACATATCATCCTACAGAACTGAGTTTGACACGAGCTAAAATGAAGCAAAGTATAACGGGAACACATCCATTTCCAGTCCAGACAATACAGACACAGAGCAGAGGGACACCATGTAACCCTCAGCATCATGCTCTGTAGCGAGATGTATTGAAAGGATGTCCCAGAGGACCTTGAGAGGTTCTAACATCGACCGCCATCTTCAAAATATTGAACATTGTCAGTCCAAGCAACTGCCAGGTGGTCGGGCAATTGTCTGTCAGTTATAAAGCAGTCCTCTGCCTCAGATTCTCTCCGGGTGATGGAGAGCCGGCTCATTGTGGCCGCTCTCATCTGTCAAAGCAGCGAGCAGCCTTTAAAAAGAATACTCGCCCTTAAGAATGGATTACTTAGCAGGCAACAGCTGGAGCTCTGTTAGACCACGTCATTGATTGCTGGACTATAGTGGTAAGAGCTGGTCCATCCATTTCTGACTTTCGTGGATGGTTGAGTGAAATAGATGGGGATATGATGTTTTGTAGCTTCCTATTGATGGAGAAAAACGTCTACCTTTGACAGGGACATAATGTAACTCATTGCTGTGTTCCTTCACTTTACATTCCAGCTGATGAAATAAAGACAGGTTGACATCTGAAATATCTCAGAAGCTATTACATAGATTGCCACGTTAATACCAAGCAAAAACCTTGGGTGTAAAAAGAGAAGCCTTTAACTTGCATACTTTCTAATTGACAGCAGAAAGCGACTCCACTGGCTGCATAAAGAAAGGAGAATGTATAAAAAGACCCTATAAAAACTCTATTTCTCACTTGATTTATATTACCCCAGTGAACATTTTCCTGATGAGTTTATGGTTTCAATCCCTAGTTTCAAGTCTTCTTCAATACAACATGATGTTCATTTAGAAAATAATGGTCCCATTTAGAGTAAAATAGACAATAAAGCAACGGATGCTTTAGGGCATGGCTTGTGATTGACAGGGTGCTTCCACACTGGTATTCGGTCTGGGAACTCGCCCTGTTTTTATCTTACGACTGCAACCCTTACCCTTTCACAGATGTTAGCATGTTATCACGCTAAACTAAGATGGTGAACATGGTAAAAATGATACCAACTAATTGTCAGCGTGTTATCATTGTGATGTTTCTTACTATCCTTATAGCATTTGTATTATGGGAGATAAGGCCAATATGATTGCATGGAAATGGATGGATGTGATAGATAGATAAATAATAGATAGATAGAATATATTGTCTATTGTTGAGCCGCACATCCTGGTTGCCTTCTTTTTTTTTGTTTGGCTGATTTCCTATTGGTCCACACTAAGGGCATAATCTATATGTAAATTATATAAATGGTAAATGGACTGTATTTATATAGCGCGTTCCCAATCTTTGCAACAACTCAAAGTGCTTCTCCAGCACATGTCAGCATTCACCCATTCACACAGAGGCAGAGGCTACCACACAAGGTGCCATCAGGAGTGATAAACATTCACATCCAACCACCGACCCTCCGATTGTTGGACCGACCACTCCACCGTCTGAGCCACAGCCACCTAAACGTAACTCGCCAGCTTGGCGAAGGAGCATGTATTCAATCCATGGCTGGGTGTGCTTCCAAGGATTAAGTCCGAATTATGGAGGCAAATGGAGAAAGGGAATTCTCACAGTGGGGGATGATCCTTTCCAAAGACCAGACCTTTTACGTCCTTTCATAGTATGTGCGTGGTAAACTGTAAGTATTCAGGAAGACGGTTGGGAATATGCCTGATGATTTATTCTAATGATTTATAATACTCATATAAAGCCAAAACATTATCTCTTGAGGATACAACGTTGACGTGTTGTCAGCCATCTAAATAACATCAAGTCCATAAACTCTGTTCTTATGTTGAATATGCTCATAATGAAAAACGAAGTTAACATTGTTGCAGTGAGATATGTTGAGTGTTTGAGCCATGTAAACATCTTAGCACCCCATTATTGCCATAATCAGATTATTTGTCCATTTACTTTCCCTGTCTATATGTTTCTCAGCTCCTCAGGGGTGTAATCCTTGCATCATAGAAAGCTCGCCAACCTTTTGGCTGCTGTTATAGAGTTTAGTGATTTATTTGAATAATAGAGAGACATTAATCTGGAGTGTATTAAAAGTCAGATGTTCACCATGTAGCTGATCTCGATGCACTTGTGTACGCACTGAACCAATTTTATATTGTGTTATTACATTCCCCTTCATACAGGATTCAGTACAAATGATGTAAGTATATGTAGGATCAGACCTGGAGGGTGAATTCACTCGGCAGCTTTGTGGAATCACAAGTGCATCTTGCATCATTCAACATTTATTTAAAAATAAATAACATCTCCGCAAAAGTTTGAAACCCAATCTTGCAGACACTAAGCAGGAAACTTTACTGTACTTGTAAAAAGAAAGAAAGAAGGGAATACTCATGCAATTCAAAGGTAACAACAGCAAACAAACGTAAGGCAATCTCACAAAGGCAGGTTGTAAAGAGGTGCAGCTAGTGAGGCAGGCAGCAGGTCACAAGGGCTGATGAGGAGATGAGCCACAGGTGTGCCGGACAGGAGAACAACACCTGGTGGACAGGTGAGGCTATATGCCTTTTGTTCACAGAGACCTTTTGACATGTCACAGTAGGAAAAGCACATGTAAATAATAACATTAAAGATTGGTTAGATCAAATGTTTTCTGCTACACTTTCAGGGTCCTGGTATTGTCCATTGTCACTGTCATGGTTTACTTGGACACTTGAATAGAACAGAGCCATCATTACTGTTATCAGTAACACATGTAGTTGAATTGTCTGCTGTGAAACAAGCCTATTTCCCCCAAAATCACTTTCTTGCCAATGGTTAAATAAGAAGATTGATAACAAATCTTAATGCGCAACAGGTGATCTGAATAACCTCCAATTAACTCAGGGGAATTGTGACATTCAGCTAAAATTAATTTGGAAACGGTAAATGACAACAAGTATGAGGGAACGAATGAGGGACTGCCACAGGGTTAACAGCAAGCCTGGAGGTAATTGAATACAGGCAAATATATTGAAGTTGCCTTAGTTGAGAGTTTTGCATTAATAAAAGGCGTTTCCAGTGTTGTGTGACGTCAGACAACAGCTTCTTCATGAAGTCATGGCAGATGAATTTTCCCCTAGTTTACAAGTAGTAACTCCGACTTTGTGTGCCGTTCCAATGTACCTTTTCTTTTGATTTTATCTGGAACGCAGCATAAAATGTAAATGAGTCCCCATATTGTAACGGTGTGAACTGATTCCCAATAACTTGATTAAAACAAGTACACACACACACACACACACACACACACACACACACACACACACACACACACACACACACACACACACACGGAGAAGCAGAGGAAAAAGGGTACAGGCAGAGGCGTCACCAAAACATCGGTTTAACCTCTGGTGTTAATGTCTGCGTACTGAACCGTCAATTATTCTATTTGTTGCTAATACATTTAAACATGCATCAACAAACTTAATGATGATATGTGTCACATTTAATCGATAATGATTAATCACAGCACAGATTTATATAAGTGAGGTGAACTGATGATAGTAAATGCTCCATCTGAAACCATCATTTCTCCTACAACAATAAAGTGACCTAGGGTTCAGCTGGAGTGGACATCATTTATGGGTCAAACATGCGTCAGTGTCTTTACTGTAGCAAGGCAAGAACATCATGGGTTAAACTGACCAATTCTACAACAATAAAAGCATAATCTCAATCTTTCCCAGCATGTGTACTCTCGGGCAGAATGTACAAAAGGAAACTAATTTAGATCCAACTAACTGAGAGGCACTGTGCCATGCCGTGCTGCCTCGAAATGCACCAGTTTCAAAGAACTGATGATTTTCTTTCTGTTCTTATATTTAGAACAAGAGACACCAGGCATTTGCTCTTAATAGAGTGTATATTGTAATCATTACTGGTTTTAAGAGGCAGTCTGAAAAGAACCTTAAGAAAGCTGCTCCGATTTATCCTTTTTAGCAGATGAGCTCTGAGCTGGCCTCCCGTGTTTCTTATCCCACCCCTCCCCCCCCACAACATGATGCTATAAACACATCTCTGGTTGCTTTTAATGGATCCTGTCCTGCAGGAACAAAAAAAGAAAACAGATGTTTATCAACAAGCAGCCTACGGAAGAGATGAGAAAATATTCTGTTCAAGATCATGTGGGAGCATTTTCTTTTTTTGGAAGTGTCCATGCTGCTACAAACCACTCTCGCGCTTCTTGAGTTTTTCTCCATTTCTAGTGCTGTACTGTGAATGAAATGTTCTGCTACATCCTGTGTTTTTCACGAGGACAAAATGAGTGAATATGCAATGCGTGAGGACAGCTGTTGAAACAATGAGTGGGTTACACTCTCCAGTATACAGTGTCTGTCTGTCTTTTATTATCTCTGCACGCCGGGTGTTTTCAAAAATGCGTTTTTCATTTAGAACAAGACTGAGGGAGCATGTATAGCATTAAAGTTGCAGATTTCTCATCGAGAGGAGTTGAACATCTTCAATGAGATCACAGCTGTGAGGGTATATCCTGTGTTTTCATGGCAAGAATTGTGCATCGGCTCGACTATGGTAGCAGGTTATAAACAATTTGACAAGGAGGGTGTGCAAGTGAGAGCAGAGTCACAGAGACGGAGAGACAAATGAAAGCAAAATAGTGGGGAATCTTCTCTCCTTCTATTTATATTAGGGAAAATATTAGATACACCACTTGGTCGATGCTTTTAAAACCACGAGAGCATACAGGATCCAGCAGGGCTCAAAAGCCTACTTCTGAAAATGTTAATATTCATCAGTGTTTTCTTTCGGAGCATCTTAAGAGATCCTGAACGGACAAGTGTCATGTTGTTTCATGCCTAGGTGTACACAATAAGGATGTCTATGTCAGTGACCTTCCTGCTCGAAGGTGACGCGTTTGTGTTTAGTTGAACTTACTATACGAACCTGTCAAAGTAGTCTCATCTGGTGAGCAAACAAATCTAGAAAAGGTTCTAGCAAAGCTGGGAAAAAGAAAATCTCATCACAGAAGTGTACCACTTGGCTCCAGTGCAATTACCTTCTGTAAATGAAGCTCAGTCAGTCCTGTGAGCCGCTCACACTGTGCAGGCGCTTTGCACATACACTGTGTCAACAAAGCAGCATGGGCCTCTGTTTGGAAGGCGCAAGGCTGTTTACCTTTGTTGCTGTGTGGATTGATGAGGTGGTGGAGGCAGAGGCAGAGGCATGATGTGAATAGTTGGGCTATTACTGTGGAAAGAGGTGTTTCCTCCTTGGAGGCAGCTAACTGAGTTTGACAAAGCTTTTTCTGCTGAGAGGCTGTAGGGATGCTCCCTGGCCCCGCTCCAGGAGGCCCCGGCTTTGCATGTGGATGCACATTTGAGGTAGTGATAAAAGGTAATGCGAGACAGGAAGGAGGAGGCAGCTCCCAGTAACATAGTTTAAGTAGTTTAAGTCAGCCTATGGTGTGTATAATGTATCAGTAGCATGGAGCGAATACAAAAAACAAGATAAAGCACGATTTGACTTCCAGGGAGCTTCATCGGATCCATGTCCGAGGTATTTTATATATCTATATATTTTATAGGTTTAGACAAGATTTTGACATTGTTGTATTTCGTAAGTACTGCACAAACAAAAAACTAACATTTGAAGGAGATTGCTTCATTCCTCACAAGGTGCGTTTCTATCCACCTGTGTTTATGCACATTTTCATTTTGCTCATAAGAAACCCTGAGTGGCTGAGGTGGAGAAGTTTGAGTATCAATAAAAGCAAAATGCAATAAAGTACAATGGAAACAGATTCAGCAAATGAATGATGACATACACATGAAGCATGTGACTTCAACGTCCACTGAAGCTTCTGCTCCACTGAAGGGACAAAGAAACCTGGCAGATTAAAACATTTTCCTCATCGCTTAAAAAGATCTGTTGTAACCTTCCTCACGTTAACACATGAAACAAACAGAAATGTCATATTTCCTTCCAGTTTCCTAGATTGTTTTTCACCGTTTGAGGTTCGACTGCCACTCTTTTAATTACATCATCTTATTTTGCCCTATTCTTCTGCAACGGTTTCTGTTTTCAGACTTGACAAATAGAATAACTCGCACAAAGGCAGTGGATGGAAACAAGTATTCATTTGAATTTTCTTTTGCTGATTTTCTCAAAATGTTGTTAAAATTTGCAATAGGTCTATATTTGGATGTCAATCTTGCTCTAGTCGACCCTGCTTTACTCTGGCATGTTGATTTCTACTTCTGTCCTCTGGCTGTAATAGATTCTGTTTGAATCTGTCTTTCTCTTGTTAGATTGTTGATCAATTCTGCTTTTGGTGTTTTCGGATTGCCCATTTGGATGGCATATAGCCATCCCTATGGCTTTTATAGGGGACAAACCACTATGTGATTTCTACACAGCTCCAACTGCCAAGCAAATTGGATTAAATGTCTGCTGTGATTTTGGAGTCACTTTATTCCACAGCCTTTCCTTTCATTGTCTGTATGTGCACTCTCTATCTCGGCGTGCCTTTGCCATTAGCGAGGGTGCTCTCTGCTCTCTCCTCCATCTTTAACTCAAACTTAACTGTAGACTTCTTCATATTTACTGTACTCAATTGTAAATGAAAGTAGAGATAAGAGAAAGGTTTCACGCCAACTGGATTTGCCCTATAAACCAATGGGATTTGCGAGCTCACATTTCATTTCACAGCACAAGGCAGTCTGTCCAAAGTGATTATGAAAGCAAATATGAGGACAAATTTGAAGGCACGAGTTCAAACACATTCTAAAAATTTTTGAGTGGGAAAAAAAGCCCTACATGCCAACGCTTACAAAAGGGCTGAATCTACAGAGATTAGATGGTCACAGTCAAAATAATTGTTTTGAATGTATTTGTGGCTATAGACAATTCGAACAATGACCATGGCAACTAGCAAAATGAAACATACTGTATTATCTGGGTAATAAACATTATCATATTACTTTTGCATTTTAATTTGAAACTGAAGTGTCATCAAAACTATGAGTTGTCACAACTTTATTACAAGAATATATTTCCATCTCTCTCTCTCTCTCTCTCTCTCTCTCTCTATATATATATATATATATATATATATATATAGTCTTATTAAAAGAGAATATTGATTAGCTTTTTTAAGAAGCTCCAAATGCATAATAATCTATCTTTTTATTTATAAATGACTAAAACTATAGTTAACATAGAAGATGTAACGCGACGGCAGCTACCAAAAGCTTCAGATACTCTCACAATTTATAAACTCCTTATATTATTGTGACCGAAAACAGATCCAAGACAATTATTGATCAAGACACACACTGACAGAAGGAGCACAGAGGTGTCATATTCACCCTTTTCATTGACTCATGAATGGATCCTCAGAATAGAAGTGTTTTAATAGATCCTCGGGGAGCAACATTTTTGTTGTTTCCATGGTAATATGGGTGAGCGTTGTGCGCTTGCAGTGAGTAATCCTACGAAGAAACTTTACTTGAAATAAGGTGAATACAGACAATCGCAATATCAGTAGGGATGCCTCAGCCCTTCAATTTAGTCATTTCATCAAGGCTGAAATATAGAGTGGAATAATAATGGTAATAATCCACCCTCAAAAGAAGTCTGTAATGATTGTTGGGAATGGAGTGGCACAATGGGGTACATGAGAAAAGGGTCAATGCAGGAACACACATGCACACACTAACAGACAGCTCTGCCATTACGCAAATGGATCTTGAAAGGCACTTCAGTGTGTTTGCTCTTTGTCTGGGGCCGTATGAGGATTTGGTGAGCTTGAAGACAAACCGCCCCTTGATCTGAAAGCCTAGAATCACGTAGAAGATAGATCAAAGCCTGTGCCTTCACCCCGAGATGCTTCCGTTGGAGTCGGAGGGAGATTGAGCGAAGGAAGGGAAGATAAAGGAGGACAAAGTTTGTACGTGTGTGCCTGTGTACTCAGTGTGTGTAATTAGGGTGGTTTTCTGGTAAATGTGTAGGAGGGGAGATGGATTGGTTGAGAAGAGCCGCAGAAGAAAATGTCTGTCCGTCTGGGTCTCACATCAGCCTCGGACACAAAAAGCACCACGGCCCCATCTCATACAGTGAGACAAAATAGGGCCAGCGAAAGGATGTGTGGATTGGAAGCAAGGACAGGAAAACATAATGCTATTAAAAGTAATAGTGGAGAGTGGGCAGTTCTGTTCCTCACTCATGTTATTGTGGATTAAAAACAGACATTACATTTAATTTTAAGAGCTTGAATTCGGAGGTATTTAGCTGTATCAGCGGAAGCACTAAAAAGGTTGCAGTGCATTTTTGAATGAGAACTTTTCACTTTTCAGCGCTGTAAAAAAAAACCAGTTGGCACAGATTGAGACTACATTCAATAAAGCATCCAGACCCTCGCAGGTTCTTGGCTGTGTTCTGTTTTCAGTTAATGATTAAGCAGAAAGCTGTCCTTCTGGCCTTTATTTGAAACACTTCCTGTGAGAGAAGATTCTTAAATGAATTATGTTTGCCTAATGAATAATTAAGTCAGGGGAAAGATAATTTGGTGTTACGCAGCGAGCCAGACCATTGTGCATGTAGAGGAACCGGTGCTCTGTGTGCCTGGATGATTTCACATTGGAAGTGTGAAATGAGAATTAGCAAACAATTTGCCTTCTGTTCCATTCTTCACCATGACTAAAACATCACTGCTGATTATGTCTTGACAAGTGTCAATACTGCACGCCTGTTTGTTAACTGTACCAGAGACAGGTTGCTTATGAGGTTACATTGTTGTGGTTTTTAAATTATGGCGTGTTATTGATTCACGCTTTGAATGAAAGCAGATAACCAATGCTATTCAGGGAGCATTGTCGCAGAAGTTAAAAAGGAATTGAAGTACAGCCTTAATGACAGGAGACATAAACGCATGTTAATAGCTTGCTTTCTGTGGAGGAAGACACAGAGGATAGAGATTAAGCCATGGGAGAAGACATATAATTATCTAAGTCACGCTAGTAGTTTTCTCTCAAAACGAAGCTGTTATTCCTATTAAACAATCCTATTTATTTATTTTTATAAATATATAAAACCTTTCATGGAGACAATTACACTTTCTCCTTAATCCACTTAAGCTTACTCCTTCACAATCACTGATAGCTGAGAGGTCTTCACTCAGTCTCTCATTGGCAAAATAAAACCCAAAATTGACATAGGTAATATTTACTAAAGGTTATAAATGTTTTTTTATGCATTAGATTTCTAAGTTAGGTAACTATGATGCCCATGTCTATAATGCATTATACAAATACTGATTCTCATAGCATATACATTTATCATAATTCCCACAGTTGTAATACATTATAATTGTTTTCACAATGCATTGTGTAATCAAATTCACCTTAAGTGGTGTTTATTTATTATAATTAAAATTAAAATTAAATTCAATTCAATCTGAACTCTCAGTGAGTGACCACAAATTATGAAATATTTTGATACTTGAATTTATAATATATTATAAAATGCTTTATAATGCGATATGATTATTGTTATAAAGCATTATGAAAATGTATGAGTGCTCGTAACTCCAACGCTACAAGCAGATTACAATGTAAGTAAGTATGTTTGTAATGCTTTGTAGACATGGCCGGTGTTACATTGCCTTTTTCAAGATTATGCGGCAAATGGAAAACAAAACAGGTATTTTTTGGGGAGGATTAGTCTTTTTTATTGAATTCAACTGTGTTTGTGTGTCTTCTCACTAATAAACACACCTCACTTAGATACACTGAAACAGGACAAACACCACAGACAGTTTCAGTTTAGCTGCCCCCAGTGATTTATAGGCTCTATGAGTCACTCACAGAGAAAGAGACACACACACACACACACACACACACACACACACACACACACACACGCACACACACACACACACACACACACACACACACACACACACACACACACAACCCCCCTTTCTATCTCCTTGTCTCTTCCTCTCCCCCTCTTTGTCCCTCCCTGGTTATAAAGACTTGCCAAGAAATCATTGGCTCAACAGGGAAAGGGCAAATCCTCTTCAGCCAATTTAAATTCTCCTGAGCACATGGTGTTGACTATTCCAAACTAATTAATAGACATGTCATGAATAAAAAACACTTTGATTATGAAAAGAGGTTGCCCTATGCCTCCTTTTAGGCTTGTCATTAGTATGAGGACACATGTGGTGAATAGCTGGAGTGTTGGTACCAGCAGCCCGAGACAGCCGCAGATGCCCCCTCTAGATTATATTTGTTTCGCTCCATGTTTTATTCAGGGATGGCTGCATAGACCCAATGCCACAGTCTCTGATTAGCTATACCTGTGTAATAACAGGAGAGCCAGGGCCAGCAGGAGCAGGAGGGCAAGGCCCATTCAAAGGGCAGGAACACAAAGACATGTGACCCTTGAGCCCTCACTCACACTCCAAGTACACTCCATCACACACTACCCTGCTGCTCTCTTTCTCAAAGTGACATACAGCACAGATCTTCGTACAGCACCACTATAACATGCACTTGCTCAGTTTTATTTATGTGGCTGCCCTGCACTGTGAGCATGTGGCAGCACATTCAGTAGTACTCCTGAGGTTGTACATAGTACATCAGTACTTCTTAGGAAGTAGGAAGAAGTAGTTTGTCCATCGTGACCAAATTATTTATTGTTTTGATGTTGTTTATATTTTGTTCACGCCGCACACTAACTGCTTTTTTCATACACATTAATTTAATGTTCAAATCATTCCTAATAAATTATCAATAATTTACAAATATAAATGATTTGTATATTGTTCTGAAAACGGAGGTGTTATTTCCAGTGTTACTTAATTCCTTTGCTGGAAACACTTAATATGATGCCCACCTCTATGCATTATAAACACACTTATAATCTGGTTATAGCACTGTATAATTAGCGTTAATATTCATAATGCTTTATAACAATAATCATAACACATTGTAAAGCATTTTATGATGACAAATAAGGTAAATTATCATAATACTTCATAACTGCTGGTCACTCACTGACATTTTAGATTTTATGTTTTTTTTATCACTTTAATTAAAGCAAACAATGACCACTTAAAGTGACTTATAACCAGCTTGTAATGTATCATATCAGCCTAAAACTAAATCAGTTAATGCATTATGAAAAATGTATAATGTATTACAACTATGACAGTTATAATACACTATGATGAAAATAAATGTCAGTAAGTAACCAGCAATTTCTAGTAAGTATTATGATACTTGACCTCATAAGTATTTATAAAATACTTTATAATGTGATGACATGATGATTGTTATAAAGCACTATGTATATTTACAAGTGCTTATAACTATAATTATACAGTGCTATAAGCATATATAGTATGGTTGTAACTAGACATAGGCGTCATAGAAAGTGTTACCCATTTGTTATTCTTATTCAATTCAGTCAAATATTATATCATATCTTTTTTAATTGACTTATTGCTAAAACGCATTCAAAATAGTTTTACTAAAACTTATTTTACACTTATAATAAAAGTAATTATGGCACAGTAGAGAAAGTTTGGTTGGGATAATAGTTTCTCACATCACACATGGCTAAGCACAGTTAAGAATGGATGACACACATGTTGGAGCTGTTAGTGTTACACTCGGCTGCTTTATTGATCCTGTGGTACTAGTGCAGCATCTTGGAGATAAACATGGTCTCCAAGCAGTTATAGATGGCTCTGTGGTGCCGTATGTTACACTGCAAAGAGGTTCTGGCTGTCAACATGTGGTCTTCTCAACCCAGCTGATTCTTCCCAAAGGGGAGCCGGACCCCCTGCAGGAGCCATCTGTATCCCCGACATGGCTATCCATCATCCTCACTGCAGCGCTCAATTTAGGGTTCTTGCACAGACAGCTTCAGGCAGCAGTGAACAGCTTTACATCTACGCTTTGGTAATGAGAGCCCTAGCAACCTGGCTAGTGGCTCTCAAAGCCAGCCTAAGGACGGAACATAATCAATGAGTCAATCCCTGACGCTAAACCCACGCCCATTTTCCAGGGTTGTTCCAAATGTTGGTTTCTCCTCTGAATGTCTCATTGTGGACACATCAACACTAAATTAAGTGGAGTGATTGGTGTGTCTGGTAACATACTGCTATGCCTTCTAGGTCACTGATTTTCAAACAGGGAGTGCGTATTTGCGAGTGCGAAAGAGTATTTCTCACCATGCGCAAACGGCTAAAACGGGGTTCGCTTTGACAGATTTCTTTTTTTTAATGATTGTTTTATTTATATTTAGGCCAAAGCATATAAGACATATTGTTTCTATATTGTGAAATAAGTGTGTAGGACAAAGTACTGATAGTACAGTGTTTCCCTGCGCTGTGCCCCCCCCCCTCCCCAACGAACCCCGCCCCCCCCTTATATTCAAGTTTCTTTTATATTTTTATATTCAAAACTCACTTCTGCTCTGCTTCGCGAAGGGCGGAGCTCCGCTTCCGAACCCACACACACATACACACACACACACACACGTGTGCACGCACTTACAGTCAGAGACAGAGCGGAGGAAAGGTAAGGAGAGAACTTAAAAAATCTGCGCCACACACGGACCTCATCCAGCCCAGGCAGCATCCCCCAGAGTAGTACATTTAGGATGAAACACTGAAGTAAATTTCAAACCTTGTCTATAGTTAAATGCAATAGGCCTAACTAATCCCACGGCACACCGGGATTTATCTCACGACACACCAGTGTACCGCTGCACACCGTTTGGGAACCACTGCCTTATAGGGTTCAATGGAAGATTAATTTCACTGTTCCTCCATTCAGTAGATTTCTTTTATTTCCATGCACATAATCTAACAAAAGAAATATCTGGTGCAGAGACCCCACAGTCTTTTTCCTGTATCAAATATAAATGTTATCCTCATAGCATATGCAGCAGTATCACCAGAAGTGGAAACAACAGGAAATTCCTGCTTTAAGCAACCCTGAAACTATATGTATTTTTCACCCTGTGGCCTTTAGTGCAACACATTGAACAACAACACTGGTCTAAACATCCATTAGTGCTCCTGAATATTTTTGATCATAGTGTACTTCTCCTCCAGGCACCCTAGCATCATATCTACTGCGCTAATGTTTGATGTTGCAGTAGATTCCATAGGAAGATTACATTTTATTTTACCAGGTGTGTTGACTTAAAGCTCACACTCATTTACATCCTTGGGGCAAAAGTTGTAGGAAAAGAGGGTTATATGCAATTCACGAAATTGCGTTCACTCATGCTCGAGGGCTTGCCTGCTGCAACCACAGGAAAGTGCTTTTAATTAATTTTCACAGCTTAGACTTTCCAAGCAACCTCCAGTCACAAGCCTGCTTCCTTAACCCTACAGGCTACCCCTGCCCCATTGCTAGGAAGCACATGCATTTACGTCAAACAACCATCCCTGCCTTTAAGGCAGTGCAGAAACAAGAAATCTTTTGCAGAGTCTCAGAGAACTCATGCCACGGTTGAGGGTTGTTATCTTTTACAATCGTCCAAGTTGTATTTGGTGTCGCACTGAGAATATGTTTATCCTAATGGCTCTCCGAGCCACTGCATCCCTAAATTCTTGTGAAAGCTTGTATCAGACACACTCTCGCATTGCCTGGATTCAAAGTCGTCAGTGATGCATTCATGATCTCTCCAGCAGGTTGAGTAAGTAGAATCCATTTTGTGTCAGTTAATTCAATCAGGCTGAGCTGACTGCTGCATGCTGACGGTGCTCTCAGAGGCCGTGGGGGCTTGGAGAGAAAAGATAGAAGAAGGATCTTCTTGGCAGTGGGGGTGAAATGTCATAGCCCGCTGCCCTGGCCAGATGAGGCCGCGTTACACAGCAACTTGGCGGCTCAAGACACGATAGTTGCGGCTTATCATATGTAAGCTCGGGGAAGGAGGCCAGTGGGCATTCCCACATTTTATGTTGTCGCATTAAGTCCACATCTCTACATTACAAATCTCATTTTTCATGCTGGTGTGCTGAGCTCTCACGCAGTTTCTCAATAATCGCATAGTCTGGATGGCAACACATCTAAAGCCCTCTCCTGCAGGTTCCAAATTCCACATGGGACTGGCTGTGATGTTTTCTCAACCAAATACAAAAAGTGTAAGCAGTAATCAACCTTGAGACTGCATGAAGGCATCGCCAGAGGGGCATAATAGCTAATCATCTTTCCGTGCTTAAAATCAGTTTGTCCATGTTGCACATTATTACAACCACCGGTGAGCTTCCACCAAGGAAACTTAGATGATACAATTTAATATTTGGAGAATGAGTCAAACCTGGTACCTTGAAACCTTAAATCACACAGGTGAATAGTATCAGCTTACTTACACAAATTCTTTCCTATTTGATAACTTTGGGATCCTGGGGGAGTGTGCGGTGAAGTAAACATAAACCTCTTGTGCCTGCAGTCATTGCATAAACATGGACAAGCCTGTATCACAATTTATTGGAAGAGTAATCTGACCTCTGAGTGTGAAAATAAATCAAATAAAGTTTTGGTTCCATATCTAGTCACTACTGCTGTAACTCAAGCAGTGTATCAGTTCGTTATTCTGCCTTTAAGTAAACTACAGACACTATATCACTCCACTGCATTTTGAGGTACTTATGCCGCGTTTCAGACTCCTTGGAACTCCAACATTTCTGACCTCCTTCTAAAAAAGTACATTGTAACGCCACTCAAAGTCAGAGTTCCTACTTGTAAACTCAATAAATCCACCTAACCCGACTTCATGAAGAAGTTGTTGTCTCACATCACACAGCAATGAAAGCACATATTGTAAATGGGAATCCACCAACTAAGGCAACGTATAATATATTTCCCTGTATTGAGTTAAAATAATACATACTATCCCATAGTAAAACCTGTTCAGCATGTGAATTGATGCCAAAATAAGGTGCCAGCATTATTAGGTAGCTGGTTACATTACACCTTCTCTGAAAGTTATCTTCGTTGTGAAATAATTATTCTGGAAAATTAAAAATGCCCCAAAACTGCAGTTCAATTGTGTGTACACTTGTCGAAGAAACATCATTTTGTCATGGCTTTTGGTTGCATTTGCACCTGGAACGCTTCGATGTCGGAAGGTGGGAATTAACCCTAACCCTAACTGGGAAAGTTATGAACTCCCGAGTTGTCAGGAACGCAGAATGCAAAATAGATTTTGTGAAAATGACCCAGGGCTTTGTGTGTGCAAAACTTGACTTTGCCCTAATCTGTTGTATTAAATGTTCTACTGGAAACTTTCAGGTTTGCTGCCAGTCCCTCAGTGGTAGATACAGTAGGATGGTTTGCTGTGGAGTGCTGTGAAACCAGTTCTAATGGATTTATATCACCGTGTTTACAAGATTTGTCTGATGATGTTTTTGTTTCTATTCTTAGACAGACAAGCCTCCAAAGGGGCCTTTGCTTTATTTTGATCACACGAGAATGTATCCTGAGTTTTCCAGTAATGATCCCCATCCTCTCTATCTGCGAGATTGGCAGCAAGACTCCCTGTAGACAAATGGATACAGTCTCTGAATTTATAGGGAACGTCTCAACAATGCAGATGTATGGAAAGCTTTACTTAGAACATTAATCATACCTCGAGAGTTCTGCTTTAACACATCAGCTCTCCTTTAAAGGAAAACACTAGAAGTTATGTGCTCAGCTTGATCAATTCTACAGTATGTTTTACCATAACATGTAATTGATCATCGCTCACAGGAGCATTGTGAAACTAAATGTCGTTCCAAAGTTATCAACGCCCTCTTTTTTAAATAACTATCTTCTCTCGGACCGCTTTAATATTAGCCACCAATTTCTTACACCAGCTGAATGCAGGCATTCTGAATTTATGCAAGATGTTTGCTCTCACACTTATGTATGTGTGTTCATTCTGTTTATGTCTTAGAATTTGTGTCTTGTTCACGGCATGCAGTTGAGCATGTGGCCGAAGGACTGTCACTAATGACAGAAATGAAATGTCTGTAGATTAACATATAGAGATTGCAGGGTGTGAAATTGACTTGAGGCTGTGAAATTAAAGGCAATGCCCACTGAGGTGATATCTCCGCTTGCATTCTGCACTGTACGTGTGTGTACTGCAATTCAATTAGTGCCCTTGATCATCTTCTTTAGCAAGTCTGATGTGGTGTGACTTTGCGATCCAGGCAGTGAGACACCGGCTCAATCTCGGAGAGATGTTTGATTTATTTGTTCATTAGGAACTCTCTCTGCAGACTCAGACCTCTCATCAATCCCTGTTCACCCTCAACAAGCACAATCAACTGACGTTCCATTTCATAGCCAAAGGGAAATAAGATAAACATTGCCATGCATCATAACCATTGATAAGGCCGTCCCCCTGCCAAAGATTTCAACTAACCCATAGCGTGGTAATCCCATCTAAAGTGGATTAAATATTAAATAGTTTGTCGTGTGTGAGGAAGGAGAGCAGGCTAGTGGAATGCCAGGAGGATTAAATTGCAGCGGATATAGTGCGGCAGTAGTAGCATGCTACCCTAGAGTTGCCGTTTCTCAATAATAGAAATGTCAGGAAGGGAAAAGAAGAATGGAAAAGGGTGAGGGGGATGTCCTAACTGCAGGAGTTAGAAATCACAGCTAGTGAAGAATTCATCATTACTACTTCCCACTCATGGCTTTAAAATGGCATTAACCTTTGCTGCTGAGGAAAGTCACACTGAAAGTCAACTTTGTTTAGAACAAAAGTACATGATTATTAGAGGTCAGTGTAATGCAGTTTCTCCAAATGTAATCACATTTTTCATTAAGCCTTTACAACCACGCACACACAAACACACACTTTTTCTTACCGAATGTAAAAATCCATAGCGAATTGTTAATAAGCAATTGAGTTCAGTGAAACAAACATTAAAACAACCTTGCCTTGAGGAGGAAGTGTTATTCATATCCATTTGCATGCTTTTTATTTTGTAATGTTTTATCCCTCCCTGAGCGATCACTTTGTCAGCATCAGTAATGCCTATAAATCCTACTGTGGAGGAGATTAGTCTGTGAGATGTGCTGCTGCCTGCAGTAATTAGAATTCTGCTGGATGGCCAGGGTTTCTCCTGCCATCATCTCCTCCAAACATCGCTCACTGTCTGTCTTACTAACTCCCTTTGTCCTTTTGTCCCTCTCAATAGTTTTAATCAATTACAATACATTTCAGGCCTGATAACAAGACTCCTTCGCGCTTAAGTGGATGATAAGCGGGAAGAACAAAGAGCCTTTTTGAGTCATCTACTTCTGCAGCTGTAAATCTTATCTCAGAGATCATGAATATGCCAGAGTATGGTATTATCTGTAAAAGAAAACATACCAGACTTCTATTCTTTTAAGCTGTGACAGAGAATGCTGGTGTGTGATAAAGGTTGTGCAAGATATATTTAAATTCTTAACAAAACAAGTTCCGACAAAGAAAGTCCACTGACTCTTTATTTGACATCATAATTCAGTTTTTATACCAATTCTAACGCAGTTTACAAGTTCTGATGGTTGCAAAATGTGGTTTTATCTGTTTATTTAGCGAATAATTTCTTAATCTAATCCAGACTTGTTGGTAATTGCTGTCTTTTGATTGAGTCATACGGCCATCTGCTGTTGCTGTCTACAGTAGAACTGATCCGGCAATCTACGCCTGTCTGAGACTGGCTGTCTTGCTCAATAAACATATATTTTATGACACTCTAGTTCATTGCCTGACAATTGTACTCAATCACAAACGAAATGAAATGCATTGTGCATCTCTTTTGCAGCATCAGCAGTATGCAAAGTCAATGCAAATTTCCGTTCTCAATGTCTGACAAACAGCTTTATAATTTATCATTTTCACAACTAAACTTGTGACTCCTTCCATTTGGACTTCACTGCACGGGAGCAAAAGAGAGACTTGCATGATCTATGGATGGTCTCCATCAATCTATCATCATTATGGTCATCTCAGGGGAAAGTGTGTCTTCATGTGATAAAGACACTTAACTCGACGTTCAACACTCATACACCACATGTAACAAAGACCTTGACTTTTATGGCCACTGTAATTACTATTCTTACAGACACATCCTAAAGTACAACATGGTATTATCTTTAAAACAATTATATTCATGGGGGCGTTAAATAAAAGTATTTCATCTGCTGAGTTTGCTAAATTAAATCCACATGCTGTCCTACACACCTGCCTGAATGGGGAACACAATATTTCTGGACAGACATTTTTGTTTAAATTCCAATTAGTTACACATTGATATCCAAAGTGAAGTTTCTAATATGATGTGACCCACACTGGCTATCCCTATGTCTTCAGAATGACAACATTCAAAGTAATAACAGACATAAAAATACTGTAAAGCAATCAGTTTCTTATCTGAAGCTGTCAGACGGCAATGCTGTCAACTCAGTGAAGCTCAGTAGTCTGCACTTTGAAAGATCTTTGATGACGCTAATCTACCCTGTTCGCAAGATGTGCAACCGACCGTATTTCAGATGGTATGAAATGGCGCTTTCGCTCCTGTCTGTTTTATTTCTTCATGCTCTGTTTTTGCCACTTGTTGCCTCAAATGTCAGCTGTTTATCTGCTTTATCAGTTCATTGAACCACCCTCTGTGTCTGAGTTATACTGATTGGTCGATGAGCCCATGTCTCATTTTTAAATTCTCCACGGAAGTTATGAGTGAAACGCTGGAGACAACCTTGCCCGCTCAGTGGACACCTGATGTTGCTTATGGCTTCAGTGACCTTTTCTGGGCCATAAAACTCCTGTGACGTCGTTGGGTCATCACTTCATCAGTTATCTCTTTACTACAACAGCAACATGACCTAAACTCTCTGTCCTCCGCCATCAGGCAGATAGAGATAGATGGTTTTATCTGTAAATGTAGCTATTGCAGTGCACATGCTGACATATATTCCCAGCTGATAAGAGGAGCACTTTACAGGCCAGGTGGCAGGTCATGGCTGCTGCTGTATCCCAATGCAGCATGTATTAGAGTCTGGCTTCCCAGTTTTATAAATAACATAGTGTTGTATATTTGTTTATGGCGCAGAGCCGAATGACTAAAATAATGTCAATCTTAAATTTCAAATGATAAGCAAAAGAAGGCATTTGTAGTACTTATTGTATGTTAAATATCCTAACCACAACTTCTGCTTCCTGGGTGAACCTTCTCACAAGTAGTTGATTGCCAGTCTGGCACTTTGCGACACGTCCCTCCTTCACAGACCTCGATCCAGGGAGTCGGCCATCAGCACTATTGACGCTAAGCTTGATAGATACCGAATGGCAGAGAGCATCGACTGAAGAAACTACTTTGCAGTGCAATGAGTGGCTGGTTGTCTGGCTTAGAAAAGTGCCTGGGAAAATCTTAAAATCATCAAGCAGATACTCCAAAACCAGCTCCACAGGAGGTTTACTTAATCCCAATGGGAAAAACAACAACTTTTATCAAGAAATATTTTCACTTGAGAAAATATCTCAGGTGTGTATGTGCAGATAAATAAATCTTTATTTAATTATTCATGTCAACACAAGATTGATTAATACATATGGGAACACAGTAGACTTTAAGTTCATTCACTTTACTGTAGATTCATTATCCTTCTCGTCAATGTGGCACACTTGCATACACATGTTTTTAAATACATCGACCTCAAAAACTTGCCTTGGGGCAGAGGTGCTCAAATCTGTGATTTAATTAATTTATTTTTCCTCTGGAGAAGCGATGAAACTATGATGATATGTTGCTACAAAATGAAAAAAACAACTCTTTCAGACTCAGTTAAGATCAAAATGATCATAACCTCTTTGTGAACAGCCGCATCATAAAGGTTGTCGTCCTTTTAACCTTGTGGTTGGCACGACTAACTGACACTGATGTGTCGGACCGCTTGCTTATTCACCTCCCTCAGGGACAGAGGTAGCTGGAGCTGTGTGGAGGTGCTGGCTGACGATGTAGTGACGACAAGTGATGCTTAAACAAGCTCTAAACAGTGACTCTCTCTAATTTAAGTATTTAAGTCACCAACTGCTAGTGCCATAAGACCTCAGGCCCTTTTGAAGGCTTGGCTTTATACGTGACTGCAAAGTCACTTGTCAAAAAATAAATTAACATTAACATTAACATGAATTGTAATATTCCATAATGTACACTTAAATTCATTATCTCCAGAACGATTAAATAATAAAAGTAATCAGATGATTAAAGGGAACATAATATGCTCATTTACAGGTTCATACTCGTATTTTGGGTTTCTATTAGAACATTCTGACATGCTTTAATGTTCAAAAAACGTTTTTTTATACTGTCTGTCTGAAGATGCCTGTTTTAGCGCCTATGTATTTAAGCCCTCCTCCCAAAAATGCCAAATCTGCTCTGATAGGCTTGTGAGAAAAATTGCAAAGATAGTTATCAAGACGTGGGTGGAGATACTCAGATAGGGGCGGTATTCTAATGAGCCTTGTTAAATGCCATGTTTTTCTAATCTAGGCAGCTCACAACAAACTGACTCGGTTGTCTTATTTCCAAGTTTGTGGGTTGACAGGCAAACGTATGTGCACAAGCACTGAAAAAGTAAGTTTTTCATGACATGTGCCCTTTAAATAACCATCTGTCCATTTCATTTATTCCTGCCAAAGACGGGACCCAATGAGAAAGCTCCTTTCACAGGAGGCTGAGCTAATCAAACATTTAACAATGGGACAATGTGAATCACATAGTATCTGTTTCCAGTATTTCTGGCTGGAATGTTTTTCCCCCTGTGCTGGTAGATCTGCTAGGATTTAAGGGATTAGACCGGGGTTGTATTTTCCATGCTGCTACAGATCACTTAACCTTGCACCACTGTGACGACCGTTTTCCACTAAGATTAGGCAGCAAATGTAGACATTCACCAGATTTACTTTGGGACAGTAAGCGTTTACCGCCTCACTCCATGGTAAATGCACATGCAGTACTGATACTGGAAGATACATCAGATTTTGTGTCAGATTTTGGTACCGTGGATGTCAAGGCCCATAAGTGACCGTATCAAATACAGGGATACAGTTCCTGAGGTATGGAAGAGAAATGCTTTGAGTAAGCCTGTCACAATGACAATATATTGTCCCAGAAATAATTGCGATAAACAATATCATTGTAATTTTAAGACCCTTTTATGCAACTGGTATAATGATAATATAATTACAATAAGTACACCCTTTCAAATGGCAATAAACTTTAAATTCTTAAGAAAAGACATTGCAATGTGAATTTTTATTTATTTAATATCCTTAAAAATATAACATACATTTAAACTACACAACCAAAACCACAAATAAAATGGACTCTCAGGCTCTGCTAACAAAAATGTTGAATGTCAAAGTATTATAATGGGAGGGAAAACCCTGCAGTTTATTCTGGCTTCATGTTGACTAAAATGTTGGCGACATTCTTATTCAAACAAACTCACATGTAAACACGGCGGGCAATTTCGAGATCAGCAAAAATTATCGAGGTACGATAAGTGGATAATGTAAAGACTATCGAGGTCGTGTCCATATATGGTACGATAAGTTGATAACATTATTATCATAACAGGCTCAGCTTGGAGTGTAAGAAAGACCTTAAATACATATGATCAAGTTAAAAGCTGCATGAATAATTAAGTGCAGGAGAACATTTCAGACTAAATGTCTCACACTCCAAAGAGGATTATACAAAGCACTGAGTGGTATCATATAGCTAATTATCCAAAAATGTTTTGGATCCATCATAAAAGTGCTGCCACACTTAATTGCTACCTCATGTGGTAATGTGTTTTATATCACGCCAGAGATCATTTAGATTTTTAATAACATGTACTGTAGTGTTGCCCACTGGGCTCTAGTGTACTCTCTAAAAAAAGCAGTGGATGTTTGACATAGACTATCTGATTACAAAAATATGCAACTTAATCTGTTTAAGGATTAACAAAACATCTAAATCCAATTTGGAAAATAGTGATTTTCTTTAACCTTTTAAATCCTTATGCCAGGGAGTAACATATGGCTGGACAAGTACAGTTAATAAATATGCATGCAGTTAAAGAGAAGTTAAGCTGCGAAAGAAGAAAACAATCAGTGTAGTGATGATTGAAAAACTTCTTATGTGCATTTGTACTCTTCTTGAGGCGCAGCACATGTTCTCATATGGGTTCTTGAAAGAAGTCACACACTGGGTTAAGATTTCAATGAAAGATGTTCCAGCTTTACAGGTTTATAAACATTGAAATAAAAAAAAACATGACTTCATATAAAATATACTTCAACACTTTCTTTCACACCATGTGGTAGCCTAATCCCAAACAAATCACCACAGAACACTTGAACGACACTTGTATAATTGGGTTTTGAATATGAGGTTTTCTACTACATGGGTTGCACAGAAATATTCTTGCTATACTAAGAAAAAACAGCTCATATTATAATAGTACTCCTGTAGATGGTATAATGTAATTCACAGGTTTTCAGCCGTTAGATTGCTTTTGGACTGCACTTTATTTACAGCAACATAGTATGAAATACTCACTCCATCTCCAGCACTTTCCATTTCACAGATGCCTTTATCCTAACCTTTCCTATACAATTTCATAATGGGGGTTATGTGGTAAAACTCAGCAATGATGAAGGATGACATTTTTGATAAATGCACTGACCATAAACTGTCAAATCAGAGCAGAGCCTGCCTCCTGGCCGCTCCCTTAGTTACGCTCTGTACCCTTTCCCTCCTGTCTTGTCCGTGTGACTCCCCTTCAGCCCCCTTCAGCATTGCTGCCGTGTTGGACACACTTGGTCAGAGTTCACTTTGACGGGAGCTAAAGTGAGTCACATAGTGGCCAAAGGCATTAGCAGCCAATGTTAGTCACCATAAAATATCTCTTCACCTCTCTCCCAGAGACCCCTTTTGAACTTGGCTTCAGCTTCCATGTGCTCTGACATACAGCAGCTGAAATAATGTACAGGAAGAAATCTGTTTGTTCCTTTTTAAAATGCAGAACAATAAAAAGAGAAAAAGTAAATGGATAAACACGTATAAAAGGACGCTTCAGAGAGGATGGCACTGGGTTACCTACGTCTGTCATTCATTTTGCCCAGTTTATCTCCTGCTGACAAGTTGTCACTCTCCCCTACTCTTTTTGTCCTTTAAAAAAATACATTGAATTATTCACCCTGCTTCATGCGTGATACTGCTACTGTCAGTCCACATCACTTTGAAAACAGATAAGAGAGAAGTTTTTGGGTCATGTTTGAGAAGTCTGCCAGAGGATACTGATCAGCGCTGATAAGGTTTTTCATTGTTAGATATGGTTATGAAGTCATATTAAGATTTTCTATTTCTTGCTACTGTCTAAACTTTTCTCTTCAACTTCAAATGTGAACAGAAAGGCATTACATATTCTTGTCATATGTCTATGAGGATGCTGCAGTCAAATCTATCAGAGCCGGGTGGAGTTCTTCACAATTTCAAAGAATTACTGTTGATGGACCCTGAATACAATTCACCATGGTGACACTGCAGTGCAGCATTAAACAGCAGAAGCAACTATGCAACAACAAAAAAATGTCATCAAAGAACATCACATTGCTCAAGGAAGCATCGTAGGTCCTATTCTTTTTTCTTTATACTTGCTCCCTCTGGGCTACATAATTACTCACCATAATGTCAAATGTCACTGTATGCTGATGATACACAAATATATCTTTCTGTTTCACCAGAAAACCCCAGTTCTTTGAATGCTCTTTTCTCATTTAAATTAACATTTTGATAAGTAAAACTTTTTAAAAAAGAGAAATAAGGAAAATAAAATTCTACTCCTAACGTTCAAAAGCATAATAGGGTGGTGACAGCCTAGTGGTCTGGTGGTACGCCTTCCAAACTGAACACCAGAAATAATAATAATAATAATAATAATAATAATAATAATAATAATAATAATAATAATAATAATAATAATAATAATAATAATAATAATACATTTTATTTGAAAAGCGCCTTTCATAGCTAAAAGCAATCTCAAGGGGCTAAAGGTTGTGAGTACCGGGGCTACACCATAGTGCCCCTGAGCAAGGTACTTAACCCCAAGTTGCTCCAGGGAGACTGTCCCTTAGTGTAGTGTAGAACTGTTAGTTCACTGTAAGTCACTCTGGATAAGAGTGTCTGCTAAATGACCTGCAATGTACAGTCAGTGTTTGCTAGTCTTTTTAAGCAAATTAAAGCACATGTTACCAATCTAGGAGAGATTTAAAATGTTGATCTTAATTTTTACTTTTTTTACTGGTATCATTGTAAATATTTTTTAGTATTCTGATCAAACATTTATTTTTTCTTCACTATTTCTATTTCTATTGCTATTGATTGTTGTTGTTTATTTTCAAGTTTTGTTACGCACTATACAAATAATGTTATTTTTTAAATTATTATTATTATTATTATCATTATTATTATTATTATTATTATTATTATTATTATTATTATTATTATTATTATTATTATTATTATTATTATTATTATTATTATCTTGAGCAGCAAAACTTGAGAAATAGTAAGGATGTCACAGAAAGATGTTATCCATCTGTTTTACTGCTCCTGGTGGACAGATTCACCATTTCCGTAACCACAACAAGCCTGAACTCTGTATGCTGCAGCGTATGAAATCCATAAAAGGCTACCAAGCTGACAAAAAGAGATTACATGGCAATGAACGATGTTTTTTTTTTTTTGGCAAATCATACCCTCTTGTTACACACTACAGTTCAGTTTTGTGGCTGACAAGATTGATTTTGCAGCAGAACAAACTCACAGCACAGAGGATCACAGTGCTAGAGTTGAAAGTAGGACTTGTGTATGTATATAGCTGAAGAGTACTAATGTTTCCAGCACGCTTAAAATCAAGGTCTGTTCAACTTCTATATTGCTGCTACGGAATAAACAAACACCTGCAGATGTGAATATCAGCTTTGATGTATGTCTGTGAAGATTTAGTGCTGGCGTGGGTGTAGTGACCACCTGCTGTCTTTAAAGACCTTGAGGAGCCACGCTAGATTCTAGAAAACGAGAGAAGCATTCCCCCATACTCAGCTCAGTATGTGTCACTGCTCACTTATCAATTAATGCTCATCCTAGTGCTCTTTCAGTTTAGTGCAGATGGTTTGATTGATAGTAGTGTCTCACATGGAAATAAGATACAGAAGATTTACATCAAAAGACATACAACCTTCAGTATGGACATAGTTATGCCTGTTTTGTAAAAAGGAGGGATAAGCACCGAGACTGAGTTACTTTATTATTCTGCATAAATCTATATGACCCGTTGGTAGTCCTTGGTAGACTGCATAAGCAATTTAGACAGATTGCTAAAATCTTTTCAGTGTAATAGGCTTTATTAATTTCTTATTTTTCAGTGGATGTAAAATTAAATGTTCTGGATGTTGGGTATTTGTTTGGAAATTGGGTATAGAGTGTATAGTCCTCCAGAGCTAGCTTCAGTTAGGAGACGCCAGTGGGATAAATATGCCAAATAGGCAAATGTCATATTTGGTTTGGAAAGCACTTATTTTCAGTGAAACTCGCTGAAGAGATGATTATGTCAGGAATTAATGTTGCTCATGATTTGCAGTTATTTTCTGGCAATAGCTATTCAGTTGAAATTAAATGGATATGCGGAAGACAAAAGCTGGTGTATGCTTTTAAACAATGTTACGCGATGGATCCTCTAAACCTATGTGTCGAAATGTGTTTCGACATTGTGTTTCTGACAAAGTAGCACCACAAGATGTGTTCGCTGCTCCCAGTTGACCACTGAGAGCAGCAAACACATCTTGTGGTGCTTCTTTGTCCTCAAGATTTAATACAAGTTTTTTTCCTACAGAACTCTGGGACCTAAAACGCACTTGCCATTGTGACAAGTAACCACATATGTCACTAAATAGACAAGGCCTAAAAACGTATTTTTTCAATCAGCTTCTTACTAAGAGCAATGTGGTCTTACACTGAACACACTATTTTCTGCCAAAGTTAAAAAAGTTTGTTTATTTCACATAACAGATTACTGGTGTTGGTGTTCTTCTTGATCTTTGAAGTGGGTGGGGCTCAGTTGCAAACGGGTGATGATTAAGCAACAATCGAACTCAAAACTGATGCTCATTAAGTAATCAATACCAAATCAAATCAACTGTATATATTTAGCCCAATATCACAAATTACACATTTGTCTCAGTGGGTTTTACAGACTGTACAGGATACGACACCCTCTGTCCTTAGACCCGCACAAGGAAAAACTCCCTAAAACAACCCCACAATTAAAGGGGGGAATATATTATATACTATTTAAAGTTTCAGAGTAATACTTTGAATTTCAAACCAGATGTTTCTGGGCATGATTAATATATAATTACAGATTCGACAGATAATGGATAGATGGATGTTTGACAAAACTGAATCATCGCTTCACTGTTGTTTCTTAACAGTATAATATATAGTTTTAAATTGGTAAGTCATTGCTTGCAGGGATCTATAATTAATAGAAGTGGAAGAATGTTGCAGCAATTTAATGCTACCCACACAACAGTTTAGCTGCATGAAACCGAGTGAGAGTGGAACACCTACTGATGAATGCCTCAAGATTCTCGCTGACTTGAAACAGACAAACCATTAAAAATTTATATTAACAGCGATGTGAGAAGGATGAATGACTGGGCACTAAAATTTCTTTTCCAGGCCCTTAAATCCATTCAGGCTTAACCACTTTAATTTTTACCCTTTTTTTTTTTTTTTCACTCGGTGCACTTCCACACAGATTTGCTCTTGCACCACATGTGTTTGTAGATCCTCTTAGGGTAGCCAGGCTTGAAATCCAATTTTGGTGAAGCTATAAAGCACAGAATAAAATAAATAAATAAAAAGTTTATAAACTGTGATGATTCTTTTCATTACACAGGCGCCAATGAAAAACAACGTTGCAACTTTTGTGTAGAGATAAGGGTTTTGGGGATTTTAGGACTCAGCAATTCTAATGTAAAGTTTATTTCTAAAGAATAGCAGCTGCTTGTCAAGACACTTGTTCATCACCTGGGCTTTGCTTTTACCATCTGCCAGTGCTTCAACTTTATTGGTTCTACTGATATTCTCCAATTACCTGGTGTTGTAATTTACTGCACCTCATAATAACTTACTCCTACACTATGAGGCAGAGAGCCCTCCTTTTCTGTGAGAAGATCAGAGCAGAATATTTGCAGTTTCTCAATCATGTGCGAGTGCACTGCTCTCAGTCACAGATTATTAAAGCAATAAGCTGCAAGAGAATGTGATTTGCACTTATCTACAAGAAGAAATATTCTGAGGTAAAAAAAAAAAGAAGAAATCCTCCCACTGTAAATTGGATGATTGCTTTAATAAAACAGGAAATAACTGACATATAAGTATTATAAATCAATGTGACCAATACGTCTTTGAGACCAATCAACTGATGCAAATACGAAGCCAATTACATTCCAAGTGCAGTTTTATACTGTATATGTGTTCATATTTTAAGTGTCCTTAATGTGGTAATTATGTGTGCATTTACAGAATGCTACATGGGACACATAATTACAAAGCTACAGTACAGTGACAGTAGCCTCCATGGTTAGCAAGGACATATGAACTTCACGTCTAACAAATGATGTAAAGAATAGTACATTACTTCAGAAATGTGTGTAAATCTGTGGTTATCTGCGTCATATATACGGGTTAGAAGTGGGCTGTTACACATACGACTTGGTTCAGAATGCCGTTATCATTCATTCACATGATTGCTTACAGATACTAATACAAGAAGGTGGTGAACTTTAGCGAGAGTAGTAATTATGACGGGAGCAGAGGAGGAAGTTTGGTAACGTAGAATAAAGACCAATGATGTTGCTTAGGACAAATGTGTCAAACTGACATGCTGTCATGGCTGTCACGTGTCCTTTGGGAAGTTAACATGGAATTATTTTAAATGTTATACCTACGTAAGCAACGTTAAGTAACGCAGAGGTTTTTTAACAAACATAGGCATACTTATAAAAATCCAAACCATCATCCTTTTCAGGAACATAACCACAAAGTTTTGGCGCCTAAACCTAAATGTAACTCAAAGTGAAGCCTAACAACACTGCAAGCCTTTCATAACGATGAACATGCACCTAATCGCCTAAGACATCTTTAGGCGACCAAAATTAATTATGAATTTAAAACACATGGTTGTTATTTTTGCAACCAGTGAAGCCCCAGCTGGCTACATGAAATAATGCTACACTTCCGCATTGGTTTTACTTTACAGACCCGGAGCTTGTACTTTAGTCTTTTGGTAAATTTAGTGAATAACACTGTTTCTAGCTAAATAGATTACATCTTATATGCTGTAAATATAATTATTTTTGGGAAAAATTGACTATTTTGACTGAGCTCCACTGACAAATGACTAAAAGAAAAAATAGCAGAAGCTTGTTTGCTGTTTCAAGCTTTTGGTTTTAATTAAAATGTAATCATCAAGAGGACATAGGTGTCGGAAAACAACGGCTAATATATAATGTACCAGATGTGCAAGCTGCTTATTACTTTGAGGATGTCAAAGACCTAAACAGTGGTGGTTCATGTTAATATGTTTGTAATAAACATATTAACTGTTCAGTGACTAACATTTAGAGTCTAGCTGGCAAATAAATTGAAAACAACCACATCTATTTTCATGCAAATTAGTATCGTACAATTTTTCCTTACAAATGCAGGTTTTACCTGTGTATGCAAAACTCACATGGACTGCATCTTTTAGTAGAACATGGTGCTTCTCGGCTCAGAAAGAACCCTGTATCTATCAGACCTCCACAGGAAAGAGTTTCATCCATCACTGTCAGTGTTAATATTGTTTCCCTTCACCTCCCAATAGATAGTTTGTGTTTTGGTTTACAGCATTTATGTTTTCTGACTTGTGTACTCACAGGCCCTCACCTGGCTTTGCTCTCTGGCATCTCTCTGCCAAAACGCATAAAACTAATTTCAACATTACATGCAGCCAGCATATTAAAATGCCTATGCTCCAAGACACATCTTTCTCTCTCTTCATACTGTAGCTCTCTCTCCCTCTCGTCAATCCCTCCAGAACTTAGCTTATTATTGTATGTGTTTTAAATTCTGTTTCTTGTTTCAAGATTGCTCTGAAAAATGTCCTTGTGAAATTGTTGAGAATTAGAAGATGACAAGGGTTGAGCTGTAATCGCTTACATTGTCAAATGCTTAAACTTCTACAACCCCAAATTCTACTGGGTGATATAATAGTCCCTCACATTTTTCATGCACTGCTCAATTTTGAGATTTTGGGCTATTTTACTTCCATAACATGTTCTTCTTCTTTCAAACTAGTGGAAATAAAACATCTGAAATAAACATTTAAGTGATTATTTTAATACACTTGTTCCATTTGTAACAGAAGCCTCCCCACGAGATGGAGTATTGACAGGTGTAATGGCGCACATAGGCATGTCAGTATATGACAAGTACACAGATACATTTAATACACTTGGTCTATTTGTGTCTGTATATTTCTCCGCAATTCACCAAAAGTTAGCATTCGACGATGCCTCATCTGCAAAATTTTTGAAAACTTACAAAAGATAATTGTCTAAATTAAAGTAATCAACTGGGGTAGTTTCATGGTGATATCTGTTAGCTAAAATGGATTACCCTAATCACCTGTAGTGTCTTGTAAAATGTATGTATTTTACAATACATTATCTTTTGGCTGTTTTCTAAAAAAACAATTGCAGCCCTTACATACACCAAACGTTCCAGTTCCATTCCTTTCTATATTCTGAACGTTTTTACAGAGAGGTTTCTTCATATACAGTATCATTCACAGCCTGATTTATATATAACATTTTATCCCTAAAAACATGGTGACTTTAGGATTTTTTTAAATGGCTTTTCACGGTATTTTCTTATTAATGGAGTGATACAAAGAGATATCCAAAATGTCCTCTGTAAAAATCTTTGACTCTAATATGTCAATAAAATGAAACAGTCATTTTGAACCTGGCATTACAATAGACAATAGACTCCAGTCTCTTTTCTTTGTTTTCGGTGAATATCGTCACTTCACTTAAATGCAATTTTCCAGCATGTCTATCATGTTTAGAGCGAAGAAAATAACATCTTCCCCAAGGAATAATAACCTAATGGTGGGTCTCTCTATCTAGCTTTGATTAAACCATTACACGTCACAAACATACAACAATTTCAAACACAGTGTCTCTCGGCTCCTCCTAGCAATTCTCTTCTTTCCTAATCCACTTTATTGTGCTAGCTTGTTCCAGCATATAGCAGCTAGCGCACAGAAAATACTTTTAAATTCTAGGAGATGTAAGTGCTGAAGTGATTTTTGTATGAGTGTCTGCTTGTCCATGTCCTCGAACCAATCCTGTAAATACATAAAGGTCAAGGCTCACACTTGAATATGATCGCTTCTGCTCTGCTTTACAGCGCTATTACAGTAATCACCTTTTTCTTCTCATCCATGGACATTCACATCCACGTTTTAGAACATGAAAAGGAGAAGGAAAACCGTTTGTAGAAGGAATTCAAAAGGTAATTCCCTGCAAACCATTGAATTGTTGCTTGTGTCTAATAGCCTCGTAGCCATATCAGAATGCATTGATGAAATACAATATTCATCTTATGATTATCTACAAGCTCCTCATGGCAGCAAAATGAGGAGCACTGTCCTGAAGCAAGAGCACAATTTGAGATATCACAGCAAATGCTTAGCTGGATTTTTTGAGAAAAGTAGCACAATTAATATCATCCTGAAACATGACACAGCATGACTATTTAATGGCTTACTTTGTCTACTTTTGGGTTTTTACTGACAAAAGAATACGCTGTTGAGCAAGATTCAATATATTGTAAAACATGAGTTTGGCTGTAGGCTTGACATACAAGGGAACTACCGAGTTGTGTTAATACAGGATTTGATGCATGTGCCTGTGTATCTGTGTGCTATCCAGCTGTGTGTGAAAGTGCACCAGGCTGCACAAAACACAGGAGTGATACTGTACTGTATGTCATACTATAAAAGGGGAGGCAAATGGAACAGCGGGTCAGGTGAGAAGGCACGAGGTAAACTGTACTGAGTTTGGACTTAAATAGACACATAGACTGTTTCACTGTGAATGCCAGGAGGCCCGTTTCAAAGGAAGATGACTCTGCAGGAGAAGACTCCCACAGTCTCGCACTGAGGCAACAGATTTCTAGTTTGCGTGTGTGTGTGTTCGGGTGAGGGAAACTATTTGGATGATTGTTCCAGAGGGAAGTGATCTGCAGGCCTGATGCCGGATTCATTCTACAACAAAATATTATAGATCCCACCTTGAAGGAATTATTTAAAAACAATTAGAAACTAGAGTTACACTTGGAGAGCATGGACCTCGGCCATTGCCAATGGTGCATTCACATGCATTTCTCGTGTTGGACAGACGTTCTTCCGACTTCTGTGTTTTATGTGCTTTATATCATAATGTAGAAACACCATGGACACTACAAAGAAGATGTATTGTGTTTTATTGCTCAGGGCATTTAAACAACACATTCATACCTTGAGGGGTCTTTCACATGAATTTTCCCAGTCGAGAAATAATTTTTCAGATTATTCCAAAAACACATGAATGAAGCACAAATGATCTCTCGCAACGTTAACTGAAATTAAATTTACTTTGAGCATTAACCCTGTCCAACATTTTGTAACCTTCTTGGCTGAGGTAATAATAAATGTCTCTCTGCATTCTTATTCAATGAGCTTTTGTTCTTTCTCTCTTTTTGTTCTATTCTGCTGCAACAGAAAATAAGTAAAACAGCAGTGAAAATAGCTGGGTGCACAACAAAGCCCACCTAACCCACTTTTAACCTCATCTCTCTGGCCAAATACTGCCATGCTTGCACAAAACATTGACAGTACTCATTTCCTTTCAAGTCAGCTTTATTAACATGAACACAAGAGCACTGCACTTGTTGCTAAAAGCAAAACATGGAAAAAACAAAGACAACGGTCCTCAATGTATCTCACTGGCACTTCAATTTTCCTAGCTTCGGTTTCTCTTAGTTTTTCTGTCTGAGAAAGAAAATAAAGGCGTTCTTGAGGCGGAAATGAGTCGTTTTTGATTTTGGCTATGTTCCTTGACTGCTTCAGTGTTATCACAGAAGCCTCCCCACGAGATGGAGTATTGACAAGTGTAATGGCGCACATAGGCATGTCAGTCTATGACAAGTACACAGATAAGGTTGAAAATCGCCTGTGTGGTCCTTTAGTAGTATTTTCCTTGAGCTGATGGAATTGTTATGGGGCTGGGGAATGATTTGAAGAGGGATGGAGAGCATGACATCAATCAAGTAGCTTTTAAATTCACCACTTATGTCTGTGTTGTCAGGCAGAGAGCAACATGTACAACCTGCACCCTCAGAGAATACTCTTTAAAGTATAGTATGAATGCACTGACTTATGTGTGCATTACATATGTTTTCCTCTGATGTATAGGTTAAGGTTATTTCCTTCTCTCCCAAGGGAGAAAATAGTCTTGAAGAAAGGGAAACTGCTGCATTAAGACCAGACATCACAATAAAACACATTCGATACCAACACATGCACAAACATCAGCCTGCAATAAAAAACAACAACGAGCCAATTAATCATCTTTCACTTTGTAGAGAGCTACAGAAATTCAAGGTTTAAACATTTTATTACCCCCGTTTTCCATAATAACAAGTTCATTTTATTTGTTTTCTCAAGATCACAACTTATTTATGTCATTATTTCCAAAAAACAAATGTTATTTTCCCGAGATAACGAGTAATAGGTCTAAGTTTCGGTAATTTTTCTTTAGAAAATTATCCCTGGCAAACAACTTTTGTCATTTCGAGATAAGGACATAAATAAGATGGGATGTACTTCTGTACGTGGCGCAACACATTGCCCTGGGGATAAAGTGTTTGGAAGGGATTTGAATTGTAATTGAGAAATTGAGAAAACTAAGTAAATTAACGTGGGAAAGAAATAAAATGTTTGAACCATTGCCGTTTGGTGCTTACGTAGTACAACAATTACAAGCAAACAAACGTTTTACAAGCAAACCCAAGATTAGTAAAATTAAAAAATAAAAAAGCCTCCCTGCCCTTCTTTCAATCCTCTAGGATTTGCCCATTGATCAGTTTAAATGACGGGAATTCCTAAATTTCCCTAATTTCAGACGGGTGAAATTAATGTTTATAACGAGTGTGCTGCTTACACAATTACCTCCTTTCAGAATTCAAAAGCAAATACTTGAAGTTCAACACATGAGGAGGGTCAGACAAAACCCTGTTGGCATGCTGAATAGAGACCGCTCAAAAATGTCTTGGGGGGGGGTGAAGGTTGTGCACGTTTAAAAATCTTCCCTGCCGTCTTAATCAGACTGATTATTTTGAACCTAAACATAAACTGTTTCCAGACCAGCTGGTAACACCATAACGTAAAATGGACTCCATGGTAGCTACATTGAAAAGGAGCTTGATATTCCCGCAGACAACAACATTCTCCTAAAATCTCTAAGGAAATGGAGGTGCTGATGGATTCTCGTACATACACTTTCAAAATGCGTTTTCCAGCTGAGCTCACTATCAATGACCCCTAAATATTAGTAAGAAGTGACCCGTCTGATGTTCTGGCCATGTATGGAAATGCAATCAATTTCATTCTTCAGTTCTTCAGTTTTGCGTACATTGATGTGCAAATGATGGTCATCACACCAGTCAGCATACCACCACCTCCACTCTAGCTTTTTACTATCTGATAAATGATGTGTTGCAACACTAAAAGTAAACACCTGGGATCTGAAAATAATAAGTAATCCGAGATGCTGCCGAAAGAGAGATAAATTGTAATTAACAAATGCATGTTTTCTTAATCCAGAACTTGTACTTTCAGTGGCAACTACTGTTAAACAACATTTTACTCACAATATAGTAATCCACTACAGATTTGATAGTTGAATATCTTATTTCACCCAGAGCTCTTCTTTCTTAATTCTTAATTGACTCCACTATGAAGTAAATGAGAAGAAAATGAAAAGATAAATGACTTCTAATGGGAGGAAATGAAGTGTGAAAAGAGACATTCCTCACAGTATTTTCTAGAATGCAGCACATTGGTAAATGGAAATACAACAAGGATCCGGCTTCTATAAAAGACAGATTTCGCCATGATTGCAGAAAATGATATGAATTTAATACCAGGCATTTGTACAACAAGATATGCTCTCTTTCATTCCTTAGTTCTCTCTTAGAAAAAAAAGTAACATAAGTAGTGAAAAGCAAAGAATGCACAGACGAAGGCAAAGTAGTGAGAACTGTGGCACAGGAAATGGAAATTGATTCAGCTAACAAATGATAGATTATAAAAGAAATGATTGCCAATTAACCGCATTCAACCCTTCACCATAGAGTTCAGATTTGTTTAAGGTTGGCCCATTTACCCCCTGCAGCTTTAGTGCTTTGCAATAGATCTCATGCAAATGGCGGGGTCGGGTAGCTCTGTTTTTGTTCTGCTCCAGCTTAAAGGTCAGGTCTTACGAGCTTCCTTGCACCATTAAGACACAGTTTGTTTAAAGCCTGTCTGAAGGACAATGCTCAATGAACCGGAACACAGACAGGCCATAATAAATGAAAGGGAAAAGTTATGGTTCCGCTCAATGAAATCAAAGGGCAGATGGAGGATAAGAGTGTGTCTCATTTCAATATGCTGTTATTCTCACGACTCAAACACCAGACAGACAGTAAAATGAAAATGTGACGCTCAGAAATTGGAAACTCTGCACAGTCATGGATGCACTATTCTGGTTTTTGACTGGAAATCACTGTGTGATTCGTGACCTTTCGTTTTCTTGAAAGGCTTTTTCTCTCAGCCAGTGCTCACTTAATTAGATTTTCTTCATTTTCCTTTTTTTTATTATTATTTATTTCCCCATCCATGCACTTGTCACACCCACGAACCAAATTAAATGATCAATTCATTAAGCTAACTAATGGAATCATTTATCAGTTTCACCTCATTATTTCCTATAGTCTTTCCTTATGGCTTAATGCAAACAAGTGTAGAATCTGCACATGCTGCAGAAATGGAAGCAAATGCCACTAGTAGCAGAAGTTTCCCCTTAAGTTAGAAATCATTCATGAGGAGGGATAGGGTCGGAGTTACATGTGTCTGTAATAGGGGTGACGCGACACATATGGTATTGACAATAACCGTGATATTTAAAATAATAAATATTGACATCATGTTAATAATACACATGATAGTGTTTTGTTATTATTCTTTTTATATATTTTTGCACATTGTTATGGTTACAGACTCACTGTCCCCCTCCCTACAGTCGTATTTTGAGTGTAATTCATCGGCCAAAAAAAGCACAATAAACACATTTAAAGATACATTAGATAGATATCGTGAAAATGTCTTAATCGTGATTTTTTTTTTGCCTCAATAATCATGTAGTGAACATCTGATATTTTGACAACCCTAGTCTTTAATAAGTGCAAATTCTCAATACCTGCGACCACGTACGCGCATGCATCCACATGTTCATACTTTACACACACAACCTCACAAACACCACCGAAGGATGTGGACAATTTTGTGGACCGACCGACTGGCTGAGCCAAAGAGGCTAAAAAAAGGAACAAATTCATGAGCTCAAATCTCCACTGAGGGACCGTGAAAAAAGTCCTGTAGAGTGATCTGAATGCTTCGTATCTGAGCCCAGCGGAAGCTGCTTATTGATTTGCTTGTCTAGTGGCTCTCTGTAATAATAAGGAAATAAAGCCTCTGGGTATAAGGAGATTGATGTCAATCAGCATCCTGCCTCAAGTGTGGCTTGTCCCATCTTATTAGAGCTCTCTCCATGCAGTGAGTGTTCACTGATGACTCCATTGATATACAATGGAAGAAAGGAGGCTATGTTTTGCCGTCTTGAGGAGGATTCCCCTATGATTGCTCACTCTGTCATCTTAGTCGACTGAGAGGTTGCTATGGATCCATGGATTATCAGGGCAAAAGAGCATGAGCTTGTACCTCCACTCACACATACTCAGGACCCTCTATCACAGTCTAGTCAGGAGAGATGAGACATAGCAAACATGCTTTATAATTTCTCAAGTCTTCTGCGAACCACATTTGCCTTCTCTGATGCTTTTATTGAGTAGAGAAAAACAAATCAGCAGCCCAGTTGAGATGCACTGTTCAGCTCATCTTTATTGTTTGACAAAATATTATATATTTTTGTTTTCGCACGACAGCATAACAAACCAAGAACATGAAATAACTTTATCCAGCAAGATATCTTGTAAATATTTTGAGTATAGGAACTTAAGTGAAGCCAATGCGGAAGTTCCTTAAACCTGCATTCTTTCTACGCAGGTGGCAAATCCACTGGTTGCAAAAAGAAGTCTGATTGAATAGAAGACTATGAATTTTTTTTACCTTACTTCTCACTTGATTTATTACCTCAGCAGACATTGCAAACATGAGTTTATGGTATCAATCACTAGTTTTAAGTCTTCTTCCAATTTAGATTATAATAGATTATGAAGCATTGTACGTTTTGGGGCGTAGCTACCTTGTGATTGACAGGTCGCTACCACGCCATTGTCCGATTTGGGTGCTGTCTGTGTTTTCATCTTAGAAATGTAACCCTTTCACAGTGTGTTTTCATTCATGAAAATTATTTGGAGCAATTTAGTTGCCTAAAAATATTTAAAAAATATATAACATTTGGCTCCACCCTCTTGTGTCACTTCTGGTTTCAAAAAACAAGATGGCGACCGCCAAAAACCAAGATGGCAACCTCCAAAATGCCAAATTCGAGGGTTTAAAACCATAGTCCACATTGACATTACATAGCTGGATGTGATGGGGCATAAGGACATCAGCAGTTTTGTTAGATACAGTGAACATTTTTAGAACCTCCAGCTTCCTCTGAGACCCTTACATGTCCTACTAAATGTGCACACAGAAGAAACATTTCACTAAGTGAATTTCCCTAAAGGCAATTAAAGGTATTTTATTGTATTTGTGTCACTGCTCAGAATAAGATAACAGTAATCTCATTCTGTCATGCTAGTTACTACCTTTAATTTATGAATTAGCTCTACAGTAATTAACCAGCTTCTGTATGGAGTGATGTAATGCACTTACACGCATAACCTCTCGGCATGGCATCTACTTTTAGCTGTTTGATCTACTGCAGTTAATTAAGTTTAACAGGGGTAAAAGCTATATTACAATTCACATCAGCTACTATGGCTGCTGTCCCTTGCACTCATTCCGTAGCAACACATTTTTGGCAGTTGCATGTCATTTAATGCAACCTGCTGGCGTGTGAAGGGTTAAATATGACAGTATGACACCCATTCTGTGGACCTGACAGAGCACATCAAGATCACTTTCTTCTGACGGTAGCCTGGTTATGCCAGCATATTACAATATGTCTATACCTGATTGGAGTCCTTCAAGCACAATAAATTTAAATTGGCTGGCAGTAGGTTGCGATTTTCTAACTATGGATGGAAAGAGGTGAGACCTGCCTGTGTTTCTAGATAGAGAATCAGGGTCTGGCAATATCTGTAATTTCTGGTCAATTAGACAGTAATGGAAGGTTGAATAACACATCGAATCAACATAGCTTGCTAAACAAATGTTTGATAATAGCATGAAAATAGCTGTTTTACAAAAGTATTTTTTCTCTTGCTGCTGTAGTGGTCTGCCAGTTTCTTGCAAATGTATGTTAATTATTGGCTGTCTAACACAGGCTCGATTTGATCTTTCAATTTAGCATGTTAGAATTAGCATAAAGTAATACAAAATCAATGTACTACAGGCAACATTTGAGAGAAGAAAACACATTTTAAATGACCAAAGATTGAATGTGTGGCTGAGTTTATATGTGCCAAAGACTTGCTTCAACCAACAAACCAAACCTGACCTTACTGGTAGTGTTTTGAGCCAGTATTGCTAAAGTACACAGAGCATTCTTGGTGGATATATTGGCATCATCCATCAATAAACAATTATTTAAAAAAAGACAAAAGGTCCAAGACACTCTTCTGACAAATAGTAAAATAAACTTTATTCAAACGGCTATTTCATAATGAAATTTGAAAAACTTAGACACTGTTCATGCCAGTTAAAGCCACGCATAGCATCACAAACAATTGGTTTGTCAATTGTTTAGGCAATGACTAATTGCCTGCCCCAAATGTTATACCCTTTTATCTTCATTTTTGTTAAATGTTTTGTATTATTAAAATGTTTCATCATTTTAATTTCTGGTGTGCATTAGTCTGAATTTATTTCACTGTTATTATCAGCTTGTCATTCTTCTGTAAAGCACAGCAATGTTCATAATCCATTAGGGGAGGCATCAGGGTTGGCCAATCAGATTCTGCAGCCCCTGGCAAGATGCTGTGTTGAAAATCTTTTTTTATTTTGTATTTGCTATAGGCGCTGACATGCTCTGCAAATTTACATTTTGAAATAATGTAATTTGTCTAATGAGTGCTACTCATTTCCCCAGCCTTGTTGCATTTTTAAGATGCTATGCTTATGTTGCAAATATGGAATTTCACAATTAGAATCTTTTTATCATCTTTCATCGTCTTTTCCTCAGCTCAGCTGTAGGGGCATTTCACATAATTTACAGAAATGATTAGTCCCACATGTGTGTAAATACAACAAATTTCCTTTATATTTGTAACTAATGAATTCATGGAAAAAGGCGGTGTAACTGGTTATTTCCGTTTTGTATTAACTGTTATACATACTCAACAAACCACATTTAAAATTCAGTTGCTGTGAAACTTCAACTGCACACACCCAATTAAGGTTCAGAAAAGAGACGAGTTTTAGTTGCAGTACTTGCGCCTCTTTAATCACTACAGTGAGGTCTCTAACCTGTACACATTGATCCAGTATTGATCTGTGTATGAGAAACTCTGGTTTAACCCAGTTCTCCATTCTCACTCGATATTCTGACTGAAGGGCAGCAACTGGATGGTCAACAGCTGACCAACACAGATAGAGAGAGAGAGAGAGAGAGAGAGAGAGAGAGAGAGAGAGAGAGAGAGAGAGAGAGAGAGAGAGAGAGAGAGAGAGAGAGATAAGAAAATAAGAGGCAGGCCTAAGTTACCAATGGTGCAGCAATACCAATGATCTTGTCAAAAGCATATTCCCCAGTTTTACCGTACAGTATGTTTGAGATTCCCCTATACTTTGCAATAATGAGAGGGGGGGCAGCCTTATAAACTTCAATCATTCATGAAGACCTCCCTTTACACTCTTTATTCTCGCTTGTTGTGAGACATGTCAAATATGCTTAGTTTGCCTTTATAGTGCAGCTTTCGCTGCTCTTGTTGTGACAGAATAAGGCTACAAGGAAATGTTTCTCCTCCATCTTAGAACATCAAAAAGTCTTTGAATTGCTTCTGTTGCCAAGAAGGATAAATGTGGTGTTGTCGCGTCTGCCTGTATAATGTAAAACCATGTGTCAATTCTGTCAGCCTGGGAGAGGCTTTGTAACAAAATTGTTTACTCTTCCTCTTGAATAGTCCGATCAAACTTTTATTAGTGTGCTGGATGCTGTTAAAATGACTCTGCATCAGCAAAATCTCAGTGGCTTACAACTACTTTTGACATTTTACGAGCGAAGCAGAGCTCCTCCTGTGGCTCAGTTAATTTTTCACATTAATTCAGACACCATTTCACATTTAAATCCTAAATGTCCTAAATCCTTATACAATCAATAACAACAAAGCCAGTTTCCCAGGGTGAGCGTTTGCCTCCTGTCAAGCATTTCAGCATCTGTTTCAAATGCAGGAAAAGCAACTTCCGCTTGTAATCAATACACCCACAATGAGCCGGTCCGTTGTAGAATACGTTTATAATTTCATCAGATGATACTGATCACATGAGGATTAAACAAGTTTAAACTGGCTGTGAAACTCCCCATTAAAATAATATGTTATTATATTGTTTCACCCATGACATGCTACTGTATTTAACTTGACATTTAACACATGCACAAACATCACATCACCACTCAACTGACCTCTAAAGACCATTACAAAAATGAATCTTACATCTATTTTGACTTCCAGCATTCAACCTCTTGGAGCGCTGTAGCTAATAGAAACATTCACCATGAAGATATGTCATTCTTTTGCTGCCTGTGTCAACAACATCCTTTCATCTATAAGCATGAAAAGTGTGCTGGCAGCTTTTCTGCCTCATTAAGACAAACGAATGCAAACTAATTACAGTAAGGTCTCAAAGCAGACGGCGTTGTTTCATGTGCGCATAACAGGATTATATGAACTCCCTCAGTGTTTGTGATACTTATCTTAGCTACTTATTTATGCCACACAAAAAAAACACATATTGTTCTTTGTTTAGATGAAATTATCTGGAAAAAGAGAAAGATGGAGGTAGCATTGATGCCAAAATGAAAGAAAGAATTCACAGTCAGCTGAAATATATTTTACTCAGCTCATGTCATCGTCATAAAAAGATGGTGATTGCCAAAGATGTTTTTTTTATATCCTACCTCTATCATAACAAGATATAAAAAAAAATCCTACCAACACACACCTTAAAACAACCAGTCAGCACTAGAATTTGAAAAACCTGAAGAAAACTTTTTCAACATAAAGATTCATAAATGAGAAAAACAGTGTTTGTTGTCATCGGAGCATGTATAACTAGCAGCCAGCCTGGAGATCATTTGATCATTTCACGATAGCTGTCCCGTAAAAGCCACTAAGGACATACAAAGACATTCATCTTTGCTAATGTTTACACTGTCTGGAGGATTTGCAGTTGTGGGAATTAAACATCCATTCATTTTGTTCCACAAACAACTGATGTGAGGAAAATGCAGCAGATAATGGGGTAAATATGGCACTTCTGGACTCGCTGTGTAATCATTTTGGCTACAAAAAAACACTTACACTGCATGAAGTGATTGACCGGTCTGTTCTTTTTAAGCTGTTAAAATATATGCTGATGTTTAAACTGACATAGAGGTGAGTTACTTCCTAAAGGGAAAGAGCATAAATTTCCAACTTATCAAACCCTATTTGACGTAAGTAGCCAGACTGTGGCATTACAAATTCCTTGTCCATCACGTGACACCATTGAGCCCAAAATCACAGAGATTTCTGTAAATCAGCAGATACATTTTTTGGGGGGTAAATCAACCTCCCAGTACAAACACTTTTAATCATTAGGTCTTAAAGGGTATAAAGGTCAATAATAGCTGAAAATCTAGAGTTATGAGGAAGATTCTTTACCCGGCAGTTTGGCTTCATGTGCCACTGAGCAATTTTCATAGGAATGAATGAGGCCCCGCCTCCAACGCTGTTTCTCTTTGTACATCTATGGTATTACCAGAAGCTTATTCTTCTGTGTCTCTTTTGCTATAAATGATTGTATGCACTGATTAAGGCTGATAATAGGCCTTTCAGACATAACGCAACAACGGCACCACTGCACTCTGAAATCCATTATTTCCAACGGCTTGTCGCACCACGACAGCTTTTCACTGTCGAACGCAGCTCAAACCTGAAAGGTTCATAAGACAAGTGTGACAAAGACAGGTGTAGGCAACATGTGCAGTTTTAATTGTTCCAGTCTTTAACTTGACAATCCATATTGTGTTGCTTACCTCCCAACAGTGGTTATACTTTTTTAGCTTTAAAATCTATTGTTAAATCAATTATTAAATGCATGCTGTGGTCTGTGGTTGGCAATTATTTTCCAGTGTTTGTATGGCTGTTTTGCTAAAACTGTCATTGTCAAAATTGTCAAGTCCCAACAGAAAACATATTTTACATAGCATTTTACAGTGTAAAAGCCAAAAGAAAAGGTCCATGTTTAAACTTGTGTCATTATGTCTTCTGTGACTAGCAATAATGTATTTTTACTGACTATTCCCTGGCTGACTGCTTTGAACTTTTTACAATGCCTGTGAGGTCAAAAAAAAACCCCAGAGAGAATAAGAATACTAGCCTACAGATGATTGCTTAGAAAAAATATGTGCTTTTAAACCTTTTTTATCTCATAACTAACTAGTCTATTTCTGCTTAGTGTTTCTCCAGTCTGAGATTTCACTGCCTGCGTTGTATGATTGTGGAATTGGCTTTCGGCAAGCTGCTACTCCCCACTGTCAGCATTAATCAACCACATTAAAATCTTAAAATAATGTTATTTATGGTAATTACATGAAATGTATATTGTGGCATATCAAGCACTGAAAGAGAATATCTGATTTTAACACTGAAGATGAAAATAAACTGTATGTGTTCTTACATTGGATACTATCATACTGCACGTTACTTGTAGTGACCTACATATGTCAACCCATTAGACTATTTTTCTATTATTTAAGCTTCTATAATGAAAAGTATAAGGGATTATACTTACTATGCCAGCGCCTCCCTTCCCCCCAAAGCCACACACACACACACACACACTGCATAATAATCAGATTTAAATGCCAACACAATATGCGTGGAAGAATTGTAAAAGAGAACAGCCTCTCACCTCATTAGACATAATTTAGGTAGATTATAGGCTGGTAGTCTTGATGATTCTATAATGAAACTGTCAAGAAGACAATACTGCTCTTGTGTACCGTTTGTTGCTTTTGTAGCTTACTGGCCTGTAACACAACCATATTATCTGTTCTTTTTTACTCTCTAGTTCCAAAGGAAATCAACACCATCAGTAAGAGGACACTGGACCCAGAGAGGGACATTTCAACGCAGGACACAGAGAGTGACGTTCACTCTGTCACCACCGTCTCCCCAATGAACATCCCCAACCACCGGCCGGTTCTCAAGGGCCTGCTGCTTCACGAGCAGCTACTTACAAGAGATTTCCAGGGGGACCAGCACTTTTTTAGGAAGGATGGCTCTGTGGCTGCATATTCCACCATGCCAGGTTCTGTGTCTGCCTCAGATGCAGGAGACCCTGTCACTCAGGTGGTTCCCCATGAGGATGCCCCAGCCTTCTCAGACATTGCCACTACTGCCACTGTGGCTGCCACCTCCCCACTGACCACATTTTCTCTCACAACACCAAGGCTGCCCATGTCTCTGCCTCAAAAGAAGCCTAAGACAAGCGGGGCGGACAAGATAGAGCCAACAACAGACTCTCCTCACCACTCACGTGACACCAAATAAAAGAGGCTCAGTCAGTGAAAACCCAGTGGCTTCCTTATCCTCAAAGAGAAGTCAGCCTCAAAGTTGGAGTTCTTCTCCCGTTGAGGCCACCTTTGCACCCTCCTTGATGAGGATGGAGAAAGGGGAGGCTAGGGAGACTGCACTGAAAAACAAAACCGGCCCTGATACTCCAGTCCCCAACCTAACTTCCCGAAAAGAAGGAATCACCACCACGTCCACCACCGTCATCACAACCATCACCACCATGCAAACTGCAGGTAGGCATGCTCATGTTTTTTTTTACTTTCAAAAATGTAGCAAAACACTCGTCTAGTGCATAATGAGGGCATTCATAATGAATTATAATGAAATATAATGCTTTCATAATGATTCATGTCTGCAGTCATAAACACACATAATGCTTTCGGATGAATTATATCATTCATAAAACATTATAGAAGTGACTTAATATAATAAGTGTTCTTGACTAGTTAACTAGAGGTCGACTGATGGGGTTTATAATACATTATGTTATACATATACTCACATATATGCACTTCAACAAGTAACTATAATAAGGACGCAGTATGTAATAATAGTCCATGCAGTATCATAAGTTATCATTGTATATGTTAAGTAAAATGTAATGCATTGTCATGCATAATAATTGCTTATGATGCAGCATAGATTATTTAATATATATTTATATATATATAATATATATATGTGATATATATATATATCTTAGCACTTACGATGATAACTTATGATGTACTGCATGGGCTATTACAGCATACTGCATCTTTAATACAGTTGATTGTTGAGGTGTGTATATGTATCGGCTTAACTCGCTTGGAACTTTGTCTGAGCTGGTACCAAAAAACGTACCAGGTCATTTTCCTAATGGAAAACCAAAAAAGAACGAATTGGGTGGGGTTGAGTCAAGTCAATCCGTACCATGCAGTGGAAACGTGGCACTAAATGTGATTTTATAGAAAGTGTTATCGGACACATGAATGACTTTGAGAAGTAATTAGCAGCAATCCAAATAACTTTTGCTCCAAAGTAAATTCAAAATTGAGAGTACATTTATCACATCCATTCCAGAGGACAAGACAATTAAGCATCAGGTCATCAACTTCGCTGCTGCTCATTTTACATGCTGCATACCGCTTTTTATTTCTCCACCAAAGATAACAGAGTCGCTCATGTGTCAGAAACAATCAGATTTTCCCTGATGTGTCCTGCCTGTCCTTTCCAATGGTGACAGAGGGCTGACATCTGCAGAGATAGTTAGAGGGTTACGGGGCCATGGTGACACAGGTGGGCTGTCAGAGGGATCAGTGGTCCGGGAAAAAGGGAATCACTTGTCTTATACTGTCTCCCACAGAGCCATGCAGCCTGAATTTCACTGACCCTGAGGGCAACATCGAAATCCTGCAGCAACTTGACTCTGGAGTAGGAGTGTAACTACCTGGTTACGGTCTACCTGGGATATGGCATCGAGGTTCAGGTCAGTGCTTAAGTCTCACTATGATATTGTCTCTTATGAGCAATTTTCTAACTAAAATACGCAACTTCTAATAAAGTGGTTACATTCAAAATTGCATGTTTAAACCCATATTGAAAGTTAACAAGTAACGTTTTTACACATCCGGCATACAAACAACAACCATAGCATACATTTAGTGTTGTGTATTCTGCTTTCAGCTCTGATTTTAGTCTCCACAAACCTATAAGTAGTGATTGATGTGGAAAGAAATAAGTGCGAGTACTCTCCCACATTCACATGTTGGCATGTGATTCAGCAAATCATTATTTTATTTCTACAGTGAATCAAAAATACTAGGACATATTGGGTTTGGGTGTCCTCCCCAAGAACATTTTTAGGTTTGAAAAATAATTGTTTAATTAATTGCCCAGAGAACCTGATATGGAGAGGGCAGAAAACAGTGCTGATGCACAATAAAGAGTCACGGTGCATCAAAGAGTATAACGTAGAAATGCTAGTACTTTATACGAGTGAGTACCCGTCCTACTGTGAGCACTAAGTTAAACTGGCTCTTGCTCCAATATGTTCACTAGCTAGTCGCTAATTTTGTTTGCTGTTTGATGCTGGGCCCGTAGCATACAGTGGGTTTATCAGAGCGTTTTCACTTGCTTTTTCAAAATACCGCCTGCATCGGGAAATGATGAGAGCCTTGAGACTAAACCAAAATAGTAAAGGTAATAAAACAAAATGATCTGAAAGAGGCTATAAAGCTCAGTGGAGCTGACAGGAACTGCATAGTTGGGGGACAATTGTCTGAAAGTAAAATATTGTTGAAAAAAAAAATGGTTCCATCAACCAGTGTAGAGCATTGATATATTTTGGTTTAGTCTTAGCTGTTACAGTATTCACTGGTCTTGTGTGGGTTGATGGAGATAGACAGGCAACACATTGCTGTGAGTGGGTGAATGAGGGCACAATAAATGGGGTCTGTCTCAAGTTGAAATATTTGCTTGCTAAGTCTTCTAACAAAAGGTTATAACAATTAACTGTCAGTGTGTGTGTGTGTGTGTGTGTGTGTGTGTGTGTGTGTGTGTGTGTGTGTGTGTGTGTGTGTGTGTGTGTGTGTGTTTGTGTGTGTGTGTGTTTGCCAGCTTTTGCAATTTCTCAAGCGCCTCATTTACCACAGGAGACTTTAAAATGTGTGAGCTTTGTCTTGCTGCCTCTGGAGGGCTAAGATAAGTCTTGACAGAGTATATGTTTGAGAGTGTGTTTTTCTTCCGAAAGCTTCCTCTGGGTAACATTCGTGAACCACATAAGCGCAGGCACACTTACCTGCAAATGTGCATGCACACGCATACATGCGTTTCACCACATTTGATGGATCTGATCTCTTCCCCCGTGCATTTCGCTGTTCGCAATAAAACAGCAAGGCTAGGAAGGGAACTTATAGACATTTTATCCTCACATGTCTACCAGGCCTGATAAAGAAAGAGGAGGAAGCCATGTGTTTCAGCACCACCATGTGAACAGATGGGGCCAGTCTCCCTCCCTCCTACTGCTAGACTGATTGTGATCTGATGGCAAACTATACAGACAACTGCTTGGCACGGCTGTAGAGAACGAGTAGCCATGGTCTCTGTTCCTGGCGACTGAAGATGGAAAGATAGAAATTTAAGTCAAGTATGTGTCATACCCTTTCATCACTGGTGTGTGAAGCTCCTCTGCCTGGAGGCTATCCAGGTCCCTGGGTTTTAAAGGAATGAAGGAGATTAGAAAGTAGAGAGCAGTGTGCACAGAAGCAGTGCAGTGCAGTGTTTATTTCTCATTTTAAACAACTTACAACCTCCAGTAATGGATGGACTTACTGTACATGTAGCTGTTGTCTCATGGGATACACCTATCTGGCACATGTAAGCACACACACACACACACACACACACACACACACACACACACACACACACACACACACACACACACACACACAGTTCAGTTTGTGTAGAAACACGTGACTCCAGCATAGTTTTTTTAAAGATAATGTGACTAACAATGGATTCCTTAATAAGCAACATGCAGTGTAACCATTTATTTGAATTGCACACATAAACAGCAGAAATCCTTTAAAGGTGAAAAACGTTATAATAATAACTATTATTTCACTTTTGATCAATTGATCAAGTGTAAAGTAAAAGTAAAAGATTACCTCAGATAATAGATATGGCTGTCTTGATAATGAATATTGATTTTGTTGTGATATATAATTGTCAAAAATAAAATATTTATTATAGTATTATAGTATTTGTAATTGTGTTCTGAAAATCCTCTGGCTGCAGAAAACATGGCAAATAGTTCAATTACACATCTTAGATCATTTCATTGTGAGAGTCCTGCTTTTAATCATGTTTTACGCATGTAACCTAATTGAAGATACTAATCCTTTATATTATAGGATCCAATAAAAAAAGGGAGATGAAATGAGCGTTGTAGTGACAAAACTGATTGTTTCCTCTTTTCTGATGAGGTTATTTGTCATTGTGACACAGCGATCTCTGGAGGGGTCATAGACCCTCCGCTGACAATTGTCTGGTCGGATCATGCACAGTTTGTTGATTTGTTGCCATAGATTCTTTTCTAGTAATTTTTAGAAACACAAAAAAAGATGTCTTTCACTTTGATCAGCATTTACTGTGCCGACATTAACATGGGGAAAATGCTTATGCTCCACACTCCAGAGGAACCGTACGGCTGAAGTGCATGTTCTTGTTTTGGCAGCCGACCTCTCATATGGAAGGTAGTCATCATTATTGCAGACAGACCAGCAGTTTGCAAAGGCAAAGAAAGGAAATGAGGTGATCGAAAAACTCTGAAGGACAGACGCGGTGACTGTATAATAAATATTCATGTTGATGTGGTGTACCTGTTTCAGTTAAACATTATATATTTATACAGACACAGAGCACTCACAAACCTTTTCTGATTTCCCACCAGCATTCAAAAACATCGCATAGATTTGTGTGGCATAAATAAGCAAGATCAGACCTTTTCTGTGCTTAGTCAATACTTGTTTCAGCAGTCTGGCAGCTCGCTGGAGAGGGAGAATGAAAAATGTATCAGGAGAATTTACTGCCCTCAGTCTGACTGTCCAACCCCTCTGCCACAGCTAACAGCATATAATGCATCGCCCCATCTGGTGATTCGGGCCTGCATTACAATTTATTTGCAGAATAATTGCACAAATATTAGGAGGCTAATGTGACGGCAATGTTCAGCCCAGAGATAAACTAATAGTGTAATAAAATACATATTTTAAAAATGTGTTTAAATATGGTTCGACTCCTGAAAGTGAAATCCTGAATAAGAAAACCTAAATGAGAAACAAATGGTTCCAACTTGTACCCTTTGAAAAAAGGTAAAATATTATAACTTATCTTTTAGTTTTGTTCTTAGGTTATTAAAAAATGTGTGGGTCTGTCTGATCTGTTCAGAGATTAAGAAATAAATCTCAGCTTTTGATTTCCACGGGAATTTCGCCTCAGACACCCAGTTGTAATACTGCAAAGACAAGGGCTTTCATCAGTTGGCCATAGGCTCAATCTCCATAGTGTTACCTCATTCAGCGAGTGACTTAACTGACATTTTTATAAACATCTTTGAGATTAAAAATAATGTAAAATATAGCTTTTTATCTGATATACCTAGCTATTATATTAAGAAGGTCGGCTCAGTTTAGTGAGTTTTATTCTTGAAATATGCTTTAGGCAAGTTTAAATATGAATTATAAAAAATCAATCTCACCATCACGTATGTCGGTTGGGGTGTGATGAATTGTTATTAATACAGATGGACATATTCACTATATATATTTAGCTGTTTTGACATGGTCATGAATTAAAAATGTCGTGTCACACATCTTTTTTTTTTTTGCCGTAATCTTAAGCACATCTTATTTCTGTCCTCTATATCGGTCTCCTCCTCTGCGCAGTCACTTTTGCAATAAGGTTTTAGTAGAGGACAGATGGAGGTTTTCCAGAACTGGGCTGTGGCATTAAAGTGCTTAAAATCTTTTTTTATTTGATCAAATAAATCCGGTGGGTTAGCTAGCTATCAGCTCTCTCCAGGCCATCTGTCCCACTCTGATTTCTCCTTTTCCTCTGCTTACTGATCTACCTGCCTGGGTCTCAAGGAGTTACCATCTGAGGCTCAGCACAGGTTGTTCCAGGTCTGTTTCATGGTGGCCACATCCCTGTGCTCATGCTAAAAGAGAATGTATTGTGTCGGGAGGACTGAGAGTGGTTGATACATTTCAGGGGTTATGAGCGACCAATTTCTCCCACTGCCACAAAGCCTGATTGGGGGAGGGTTTACATTTTCTGACAGGTTTAAAGCAACATCATTCATATAGATGGTGAGGCAGAATTTTGAGGTCAATACTGTACATCTCGGTTTTTTTCGCTGTTCCCCATCCTTCTCCGTACTCTTGACTTCGTTTTTTCTATTTCCATCCTGCTCTTATTTATCTGTTTTTCTACTTCTCTAGTGCCTCTGTCACAGTCAGTTTAGGTTCTTGTGGTGAACTTGTGAATAAATGAACAAACAGGAATTTCTGCTCGTTACAATGATAGTTTCTTTTTAAATCAAAATTCCGTTGCCACAGGAAATGTACAGTTTCTGCTCGTAAAATGCACAAAATATTTTCAAAATAAACTTCCAACGTAGTGTTTAGGTTTACTTCAGCAACAAAACAACTTGGTTAGGTTTGGGGAACAAAAGTTATTGGTTAAGCTTCGGAAAAGATTGTGGTTTTGGTTTAAAAAAACATTACGTTAAATAAGTAATAATAGGTTTGTTACGTAACTGCCGCTGGTTAAGTATGTAAATTATATGATGTCAAATAAGTCCATGTTGACTTCTGGTTTCACACGGGACAAAGAACAGCAGTCTCCTGGGTGAAAGTCCTGTTTGTTCGACCCATCCATCCTCCCCTACCTCCTGCCTTAATTGGACTTTCTACCTTTTTATACATGTCCATTGATCTGACCTTCTAATAATGACGCAAATAATTGTCTTTGTTTTTTTCTTTAATTAAAGCTTATAAACATCAAACAGATTCCTTGAATCTCAGTGGGGGAAATTATAGCTTCCAAGTTTTTCATCCTCAAATGAGTGAATATTGTTTCAGACAAAGAAAACTAAATAAATACGTAAGAACCTCACATCTAATGAGCCTAAGGCTGCATGTGCTAATGAGTTACATGTAAGCCGGGGTTAAAGCACGGTTGAGGTGGATGGTCAGTGAAATGCCCCTTTAAGGATTGAGATGTTACAGAGCATGCCAAGTGTTTATGGCTAACCCCGACTTGAAGGTTAACGATCGGTATTTGATGCTGCCTCTGCGACCACGCTTCTCTGACTTCAATCAATAGTCATGTTAATAAGCAGCAGAAATACTTGACACTCAGGCTCCTCTCTGTGCTGGGTGAATTGCTGTATTGATCCTTGTCCTCTCATTTGAATTCCAGTATTTCTTACAAAAGAAGCAAAATGCACATGGCATTGACCCTGGCCAAGCGTAACTGATGGGGGAGGAATTACATTTTTGTTGTTGGTGTTCAGTGACAGCTAGAGCTCTCATGAAATGAAGGGGCCATTATGAAAGTTCTGACGAGTCTGGACACTTTTGTAAAACCAACGTTTCCCCTTTAAAATACAATACAATACAATAATGCCTGTCATTCTCGCTCCTCATCCTCTGATATACTAAAATTGTTGTTTTAACAAGGTTTTGGTCATTCCCAGCAGCTCAAACGACGCAACACATGACACATATGTCGCAGAGAAACTGAGCGTGACTGAGTAATGGAGGCCAAGACGGGCTTGCTGCCTTTAATCAACTTGAGATGAGGCAGAGGGAAGCCTTTATCATGTTGTGCCTTGGGGGAGTAAGGCAGGACATAAAGAAGGCCAGTTTGATCTTGATGAGCTTTTTAGGGTGTCAGGGCTTTTCGGAGATGAGTTTTCATGGGGCCTAGTCATCCTGAGAGGAATGCTTTCAGGTGACACTAATTGCTCCTCCACCCAGCTAGCTGTCACGAAGAGAGAAATCTCTGTCTGCCAGAAAACTATGTTCTCTCCAACTCATATCATGTCATGATGAGGCTGGGACAGTAAAGATGCATGCCAGGAAGTATAAAGAGTAATTAGCAATGCATGCATTTTAAATCAATGCAAAAATGCACACTGCAGCAAAATAAAAGGACATGTCAAGGCCTAACAGGAACCTCAAAGAGTCAGGCTGATTCATCAAAGAGCAAGAGTCTCATCTCATGAACGTGTTTCAAATGCTGAGGCCCTTAATGTCTACTTTACTGGAGGATATACAATGGGATATTTGAGAAGATGGTCACTATATGGTGGAAGCTTGAGGACATAAATATCACATACAAATGTGACATAAGTGACATGTGCTTCATGCAGGAAGCGATATAAGAATACATTTCCTCTTATTTTTGTTTATATCCGCAATTTGTTCTTTTTTTTTTAGTACCCATTTCTGAGATTCACCAATGCAAGAAAACACAAGATTTAATTTTGAGGAATATAAAAATAAATAAATAATATTATATAATGAAATTTTGATTATAATAGGTCATAGAGTAATTATAATGATTGGGTTATAAAATTAGTATATAATTTTTTCTATTAAGACTATAAAAACCCTCATGTGATAGTACGTGAGTTTAGCTTCTGGACAGTTTACATTCTGCTCTTCGATGCTTTTGATTTTCCTGTAACAGCAGTACTGACGCTCTGGAAAATCGCACGTTTACTTCGTTTAAGTTCATTTAAGTTAATTTAACAGTTAACAGTTTTTCCTACAGCCTTTTTTTTGGTGGTATCTCTTTAATTCTTGTGCATGTGCCAGAGTATTTGCACACGGCACAACAGCTGCCCTTATATTGTGTTTAGGGGGCATTACCTATTCTAATTATAAAAGATCGACCACACACCTCCAATGTATGATCAAGTGGGATTATTCATTCAGGACACTAAAGAGCAGATTTGGATGGTCAAGAATGTTTGGTGCATCTGGAGTTGAATTTTCTTATTTTTTCAATGTAAGAGCAATTTAAGAGCACGTTGCAGCACAAGGCCCAATGAGTTAGAGTTAGTATTGTATTCAGCCATCGGCTCCGGCACATTCTCATTAACATTCAGCTTTCGCTGATTGTTAAGGGTCTATTGTTTTAGACAGCAGGGCAAACAGGAAATGGCCTTGGCTGTGTTATATAGAGGTGAATGTTCAATTAAGATAACGTTTTCCATATAAAGAGCACTGGAGGGATTCTCTTTTTGTATGAACTTATCAGAAGATACACAAAAACACCAACTGTATGTGCTGTACCAAGATTATTCAAATGTGAGCCTTAGAGACGGGGCGAGGAGGTACACTACCAGTGTGCTCCACTGCATCAGCCATAGTTATGATGACACTGCAGCTGGTGAGTCCAATGGCTGTTGATTTATTGCCCCCAGCAGCAGGGTCATTTAATTTCCATGTATAGTGGGATCATTTTGATTACATACTGCTCATTTCTGCATCAGCAATGGCTCCTGTGAGTCAGTATAAATGTCTATTGGAGAGCACCAACAGATGTTTTCAACAATAAATTATCAGTGAGAGCCAGCCTCTGCGGACAGTTAACTCATACTGTGTGCTTAAGGAAAAAAATAATAAGTGAGTGAATAAAGATTACATGCCATGTGTAAAAAGGCTAATTAGTTTGAAAGATTGTTTATTAGGACCAGGAGAAATGTTTTTCTTGCCGTCTTTCTTCTCCTTTTTTTTTTAAGTAGACAGTAGCATTCTAATTGCATGATACAGATTTTTTGGCTCAACCTAATTAAGGCGAGGCCAGCCTTGTAAATGCAAAATCTGTTATTAAGTGACTGATGATGAAAAAGTAACGCTGAACTACTAAAATAGGACAATAACACTTTAAATGAGTAACCCACAACAATGAATTGTTGAAAAATAGCATCATTGTATTGTTAAATGTATAAAATAAAATTAGTCATATGATATTTACTATATGATATAGTTCTTCAGCACACTTTAAAGGGCCTACGAAATGATATTTCGTCAGTGTTATTGGCCTTGGTATATGATAGAGGTTGCATATCTATTGTGAAATGTGCCATATATAGATTTTTAATATTGATGTATTCGTATTAAATCATGATCATAACAGCTTAAAAATGACTTCCGCTAACAACAATCGATCGCTGCGCCGAGAGCATCCACTTCGGCAATGTTTGGGCGATGACGTCACAAGTAGAATACAGCCGCCGCCAGTGTTCGTCTGCGTTACAGCCGCCACCAGTGTTCGTCTGCGTTGAAGCATCCAGCAAAGACTGCTGTCAATTATTACGAGAAAGAACGGACAACAATCGATCGTCAAGGATAATTGTGAAGCGATGTGTTGTATGGGGATGTGGGGCTGTCTCCAAATCTAGCTTTCTGTGGCCAAAAGATGATAAAATGTCGCGTTTATGGACAGGACAAGAGCGTTGATGAAACCGAAGATTTATGGGCAACACTTTGAGAGATCGTGTTTCGAACAAACTATGCTCGCCAAGGAAATGAGATTCAAAAAGAATTTAAAACTGAACGCAGATACTGTGCCTACAATACTGCCGAGACCCCAGCCAGCACAAGCCAGCACGCCGATTCAAACACGTCCACCGGTGCAGAGTCCTCCACCAGAGAGACAACGAAATGCATTCGCCAAAAGGGAGAGAGCAAAGGTAAGCCGTGCTACTTGTTGACTGTATTTATTGTTTCAAGCATAAAACCATAATCCGTCTAGGCCTACAGTATGTAACGAGTTTACATACAAATGTAAACTGTAAGTAAATGTTTCCTAAATTTCCCTCGGGATGAATAAAGTATCTATCTATCTACACCAGGCCCTAGCCAATATCTGTGTGTTATTGTTTGTAGTATTAATAACTTTAGCTAATTACACTTCATTAGCTTAATTAAGTATAGATTCAATGTTTATAACAGGCTTCCCCATTTTATTCTGTAGTTTGAGTAAAAGCGTGATTCTATTTAACTTTTAACTATCACCCTAAACATTGTTGAATGAAGCCACTGACAGAACTGAGGATACCTGTATGATCAGCGACCATCTATTGGACATCCACACTGAGGAGGAAGCTGTGATGTACACTAGTAAGTATACAGACTGTACGTCATCTGTACATTACAGTTGTAGTACCTAGTAGACCTGCACATGACGTGTTAAAAATGCAATCACCGCATGCATGTACATAATTCATATATTTGTTTAATTTGATATCATTGCTCTCTCAATCAATTCAACCACATCTTTTATTAGATATTTTCTTTATGCAGACATGTATAAACATGCAATACCATTTCAAGCTGGTTTGAAAAATGTATTAGTAAAGTTGTGTTTTGTACATTTCAGACAAAGACAGAAAGAAATTGCTGTGCAGACGGATCCCCCTCCACGGACACACATACATACATATCATATATAATGCTTGATTATGATTTTTGCAGAGTATGTTACTGAACTCTTGACCGAGACTCAATGCTTTGTGCAAAGTTGATGAGGAACCTTTCGAAGTCCCAGATCCACTCGGATTGCATTCGGTGGAAGAACCAAACAAGAGGGATGCTGTTGTGCTGTATAGAAGCAGATTCAATCACTGAACTGACATTGTGTTTTGTTATTGACTAATAAAGTGCTGATACTTGAACGACGTGTAGTTGTCTGATGGAAACGTAGCACAGATCTTTTTCCCCAGCAGAATCTCACCAGCAGTGTGCCACATAGCAATACATTCTGTAACATACAAGATAATACATGTCAATGGTAATCACTTCAACCTTATTTGCTTATTGATCTATTTATTCTGTGACTGTGCCAGAGTGACCATTCGACTTCCCAAAAATACATCAAAGTTTCTGAGCTCTACACATTTGTGCACACAAGTAACTTCCTCATTACGTGGCTGATCACCTGCTTGTTGTCTGTCCCTCTATGAATACCTTTGGTAGGCTCTCTGCAACACCCAAACATCCAGACACTTTGATTTGAATCCTGGGTGATCTGTTATGCAGGTTATGTTTGCACCATGTCCCTCATATTCATTGAATTCCTCCATGACATCCTTTTCTTGGCAGCAGCTCTTCAATGGCTTCCATAATTGTACAGTTTTCACATGTGCACCTAATTTTACTAAGGAAGAGTGGTAAGGACATGTACACAATATGCAATATCCAAAAAGGCCAATATTAACGTCATCTTAATTTCATACTATTTATATGCCTGTGTTTGCTCGTAAGCAGCTCATAAACCTCTTATGGTCGTACGGAGGTCGGATCTACCTTGTAGCAACTTGTTACCCGTTTCACGTAAGTCTCGCAAAGTTACGACATCGTAACTTCCATGAACATCTGAGGGTTATTGTTCTTCCATGTCAATTTACACAAATGCAGTCTTTAGGGACGGTTGGATTAAGATGTTTGCTTACTATTTGTAGCTTTTTGACATTTTTTAAATGATCAAATTAAGGAAGATGGAGAATATTAATATTTTTGCCTATTTTCTGGTAAGTGTTCCGGCTACTATAGGCTATAGTGACCGTCTATATTTGTATATATATATATAGACCGTCTCACTATAGGTGAGATGGTCAGTATACAGACTATACTTTTGTTGAGGAAAAAGTTGAAGAACTCGGAGCGTGAATGTCGAATCAAAACAGCAATCTTCTAGTTAAATCTAAATATATTTATTAACGTGATAAGTCAAACATGGAAAATACTCTCAGCTGAGGACACAAATCACATCGCCACGTCCACAGGCTGAATCTCTAAAAAACCCAGGTTGCTGTCTGGCGGTTCAGCGAGTAGTGTGTACAAAGGGTCGTAAACATATTACTAAATACATGGAGAAGGCGTTAATCTTCTCACTGTGGTTTTATGTCACATTAGCAAGACTAAATATGTTACACACATACATTACATACATTAACTGGACTATGGAAAGTCAGGACACATAATAAAAGTGTCTGTAAACATTATATTGGCGACATACAGAGAGATAGCAACAGGCACGCGCCAAATGCATGCGCTCAACCTACTTTGTGAGGGATTGCGCAATCCGAGGGGAGGCTCAGCTTGTCGCTGTATCCGCTCGCATCTCTCCTGTATCTGAACAGAGAATACGCAAATACAGCGATTTTGACTAAAAAAATGATCAAAATTATTGGAATCATACATAAAATGCAGTTATAGCTCAGCCCAGTGGACAAATATACATTTATATTTATTTTATTGTTATTTGTTTTTTTACTTTTCATGCCTCCCCTGACCGCACGTCCCTGCTTTCACCTACAAGACTGCTGTTTGTGTCCTGTGTGAAACAAGAAGGGATTTATTTGTAGCGCCACTTCTGTACTTAAGTAACGCCATTTCCATTTTTTTAAGCCAAATTCCGATCTGTTCCTAAACCAAATGTAAACCAGTAGTTTTGTTCCCTAAAAATAACCAAGTTGTTTCTTGTGAATGCATGTGACGTGCGTAAATTGAAACGTGTTGCTGGACATTCGTAGGACAACGCAATAAAAAAATGAGGAACAACGAACCATTGCATAAGGATATGTTGCATAAACACACCGTTGACTATACATGTAACAATTTGACCATTATTTAGCACATTGACCAAACACGGTCAAACCATAGACTTCCACCTAGTCTTGTTAATGTATCTCTCATGTGGACTGTCAGATACCAGCAGGGACTCTATAGTAACAGATTAAAAGCCATGCCAGCCTGCTTTCTGTTTGGATGCGATAAGATGAATCTTCACCTCTGCTCACTATTTATGCTCATACACTGCAGTACCCTGGAAGCTCCCTGTTCTACAAAGATCATAGTGAAAACAGCAAGAGCAAGGTTCACTCCTGCAAATATTGATATCCCTTGAAACCTTTATCTTTGAAATTTTCCCCCTACCTTTTGTATTCCAAGTGCAGTTGTGGCCTGTCAATTGTATTGTGGCCTTGCAGCTTGGTTTGTTCAATATAGTGGTTTGATTAAAAAGACAGGGACTAGAGGAGAGAGATGACCCTCTCTCCTCTAGTCCCCTCATTTTGATTGGGCTCAGGAAATATTTTATTGGAACAGTTGGATGGAAAAAATAAATGCTGAAAGGTTAACAATGGTACTTGAAAGAGCACCTAAAAGGACATTCTTACATTTCATGCATTGCTTAGCGCTGGATAAAAGCAAAAAGTCTTATCAAAAAAAAATGGAACAACACAATGTTTGGATGGCATCCTCTGATAATGTTGTGGTTGGTGCAGAAGTGTGCTTAGTCAGCCAAATCCCCGGTCTCACAAATGTGTCTGCTGAGGCGGAGATTCCAGCTAGGAGTTACATTAAGCCTGCTCTCATTACAGTTCAGAGGAATGTGTGTGTACATATGTGCACACACGCATGTACATGTACATGTACGTGTGTGTGTGTGTGTGTGTGTGTGTGTGTGTGTGTGTGTGTGTGTGTGTTTGTCAGAGAGAGAGAGAGAGAGAGAGAGAGAGAGAGAGAGAGAGAGAGAAAGAAATACCTCTGGGGATTTGGCTCCAGCACTGGTGAAGATAAGGTAGTGTGATTTCTCCTGACATGGCCAATGATTCATAATTGAGGCAGGACAGCTGTTGCTGGCTACACTGACAGGTCCCACGGTGGATGACAAATGATAGGGCCCTCTGGGGCCAAACTATCCATCAGTCCAAGTGCTCACTGTCCACAATCTGCTCACCTGTCCTTCACGAGCCTCCCTGGTGAACGTAAACCAAGAGGTCAAAGACCAACTATCTGTTTGACCTCACTGGTTATGATTATATGTTGTTGCAATACCAGAGTGCATTAAATTAGATGGACATTATACCATAAACACCTGCACAATGTGATGTTTATTAAATAAACAAGAAATACCAAAACTTCTTTTCTACAATTTGAATATATGATAACAAAGGAAAAAATGGAAACGTTTTTACTGACAGGAATAGTTAAATGTCAACATCTCCTCATATCAATCAATACAATTAATTATAAATTATAAACTTTATTTTTATATCACTTTTCTTAAGTCATAACGTGTACTTCCTGAAAAAGAACAAAGAAAAGACCAAAACTTTAAAGAGAACATTTTAAATATAATTGAATTAATAAAATGTATATAAATAGGTACGGATAAGGACAAAATAAAAGCAATCCTATGGTCATATCAATAATTAAGAAGGCTCAAACACAACCAGATGAAACACAATCACAGTCTTCGTTATGTAAAAACACTTATTTTCAGCTTGTCTGTCATCTGTGAAGCACTTTGAATTGCACTGATCTGTATGAAAGGTGCTATACAAAAAATAAAGTTTGATTGATTGATAATGATAGAATGTCTTAAAAAGAGATAAGGTTTGACATGTCTGATCTCCATGGGTGCTTGCAAAGGCCTGGTCACCCTTGGTTACTAGCTGACAATCCCATCCATCGATCTACAGTAAGGTTACACCAAGGCATGAGTCAGCGAATCAGTGACATTATTTATATATATAAATATATATATATATATATATATATATATATATATATATATATATATATATATGTGTGTGTGTGCAAATTGGTTTGATACTTCAACAGTGCAATTTGTAATGTTCTGCACCAATTTGAGTCAGTGGAGGAAGCTCTCACAGATACCAGCATAAAGTGCATTACAGCAGTCCAGGCTGTTAAAAAAATAAAAGCATGTCAACAGGAGGAACACGGATTTTGTTGAGTTGAAAAAAAGAAAACATGAATGGATAAAATGGCTGGTAGAAATTGCTACTCCAATTAGTAGGAGCTCAGATTTATTGTCATTACATTTTATGAAATGTTGGGATATTCAGTATCTGATATCATTTAGACAGGCTAAAATGTGACATGGATTGGAAATAGGGGAGGGTGAATTGAGCAAGAACAAAAGACTTTCCTCCAGTTACACGCAGGGTTTCAGCAAGAAGGACATTTTGATTTCTAGCCTGTTTTTGTTTTTTGGAGAGATGCTTGACTGAAACATTTATGAACCATGGTGGAATATCAGCCATCTCTCATTGACTCACCAGCTTTACATAATGGTGGAGGCAACAGAAACACATCACAAAATAATAATTTGAGAATGAATTTCAGAGAGGAAGGAAATTGGTCTTATCTGAATCCCCAATAAATACATTCTGACTTGAAACTAAATAAATATGGAACCTTGCTTGAATGTAGGCTTGGAATAACTTAAGTACATTTTGTGATAATGTTTCAACATTTAAGCTATATTATACAAGACTGCAATGCAAACAATCAATCACAATACGTTTGAGTCTCGATGGTTGTCTAAATTTGTCAGACCCGTGGTTAGTAAAATTGTCATCACTATCATCTAATTCCTTGACTATATGATAATTGATGTTAAATTGAAGGAGAATTACTGTGCTGTACTTTGGAGGTGAATTATGAAGTTATAAGATGAGCAAGTAGCTGAAGTAACCTGATTTGCAAAACATCCAAGCCCTCCATATTAACACACACAGAAAGGGAGTAGTGGAACAAAAAAGAAAATAACTCTGCCTAAGGCTTTGTCATTGGCTTTGCCCTTGAGAAAGAGAGAAACAGGGATTCTAAAATCATGTGGCACTCCTTTATCAAGCACTGTGACACTGTTGTTTAAGGCTTCTGCCACAACTTAACTATTTAAAGTAATATGCACAGTTTTTGTATTAAAAAGATGCACAGGTGATTGTGTAAGACACACACACGCACACAACACATAAGAATACCCGCTGTTTGACTGTTTGCTCTCTGTGTTTTCAGTTGGTTTAAAACCTCCTGGTGTTAAATTCTGGTTGTGATAGAAATCAAATCAATCAAAGTGGCCTACCTCATGGATGATTCAGGAAGAAGTCACCTCTAAGCTCAGTCTCAGAGTGTCCATTAGCCTCTCTGCACTCATTGCCAGCTCTGAGTGACAGCCAACCCGGCCAAATTCATTTTGCTGCCACCGTCGTGCATCCTGCCCACTGTCTCAGCTTTTCCAGGCTGTTGCACTAACGCTCCTGCACACATATTACCTCAGGGACATCGGCCTATGGAGGGCCAGCAACCCTTTTTCTGCCTCATGGCATACCTGAGAACTGAGCCCACTACCTATGACAGCATTAGCTTTTAGAACACGTTATGAATTTCACTGAGAGCTTGAACTAGATGTGGTTGAATTAGCTTTGATGGTGCACTTGTCTTTCAAGACAGAAGCTGGGTCCATTTTGGATCTGGTTGCATAATAGTTTAAAATCCTCAGATTGAGCACCTGTCTCTTTAGTAGCAAAGGCCAATTAAACAAAACATTTAGCTATATATAAATTGTAGTTATTTGATTTGCCATTTGTTTTGAGGGTGAGTTATCTTTAACCATAGACTGCAAATAGGAAGTAGACGAAGTGAAGCCTTGTAGTATTGTTTTTTTGCAACAAAGACAACACCCAGAACGGAAAACAGTTGTCATGCCTTAAAGCATACCTTGCTCTATCGTCTAATTTACTCTAAATGGGACCACCATTTACTAAATGAACATTATGCTGTACTGAAGAAGACTTGAAACTAGCGATTGAGACCATAAACTCATTAGGAAAATGTTTACTGGGGTAATATATCAGGTGAGAAGTAGGGTCATTTTCTCATAGACTTCTTTACAATTGGACTACATTTTCCAACCAGTGGTGTTGCCCTCTGCTGGCCATGATCAATATTGCAGGTAAAAGGCACTTCTGCATCAGTTTCACTTTTCTGAACCGGTTTTCTGCCATTTTTCTTCAATGTTCATCCAAGTTCAATGTGTGATTCCGAGCCACATGCTTGAAAAAATAATTGGGGGAGGGTGGGGGGGAGTATTTCACCCCTACTACTGGGTCCATACAATCTAAATTCATCAATCATCAAAATCATCAGTTATTAAAAACCCAACTAGTTAACAAAGTATGTTAACCTGTTTAAATTATAGTTGTAGTAGTTTGTGATATTTATTGTATTCTAAATTTTAGAGTATTATAGTTTATTCTTTATATTGTGTATTGTATTCTACAGCTTATTGAGCTGAACCTCTTCACATTCTGTTGAAAATGTTAGTTCATTGTTTTAAAGTTTTAAGTTTAAATTCTGGCATGTCTTTCACATTGAATTTCAATTGATTGAACTCAATAAACATATTAAAACCTGTATTAACTCCAATAAAAAGTCTGTCAAACAACATTGTTATTTAAGAATGCCATGCAAACACAAGGGAATACTTTTTGCCTTCTCCATTCACCTTGGAAGAAGTTGAAGTCAGAAATCCCTATTCTGCAAACACAAGTGAAGGTGAAAGCTTTTTATTTTCATCATGCAGAATAATGACCATGACCTGCTGCTAGATTAACATGCCTCTTTTATAGTTCATTCAGGAAATTAATCAGATGTTGCTCCAAAATGTGTCAGCGCTCCATTATCCAGACAGTTTAACTACATGCAATACTCCCGAGGTTCCTTCACCAGATTTAGCTGCAGATGCTGTTCAAACCTGTTGAAGACATAAAACACTGCTGTCAGACTGGCTTACAGGCACAAGGCGAACACAGAGAGAGGATGAATCAATCATGAGTGGAATGACCCAGACAGATTCTACAATTACTCAAGAACGTGTCTACAATCCGGGAGCAGGTTAACAAAGAAATGACTAAACCAAACATATCCCTGTGCTACTGCGTTGGTAGACAACTGAGAAAAGTAACACAGCAGGTGACCTATTTTTCAGAGAAACATCATTAGACTAAACTTGGCATTAAATGGAAACACAACAGTGGGGGGTGCTGAGTTAAGATCCCATCTGGTGTGAACTGAGACCTCATAAGTCAACAGTTATTCACCATGTTTGTGTGCATTGGGAGTTTTTTTGTGTGTTTAGTGTTGGAGTTAAAAGTCTTTGACATTTGCCTTTAGTTTTTTTCAAAGAGTGGATATAAATAAATGTGCTCATTCTAACAGAGCTAAAATACAATGCACTGCCTGTTACATTTGTGCAATGTGTTACTCTACAAAGACCTTTTGCAATAAGTCAGTCAGTGAACCGTTTGCTTGCATGACATCATACGTGATACACAGAGGTGCAGCAATAAAGGCCGGTGAGTTATCTTATGTCTCTTTTTTTCAGGTGCTGAATGTGAGTGTGTTGGAGAGAGAGCAGGTGACAGTGGAGGACACGGGTGGCCGAGAACCCTTCATCCTTGCCAATGAGTCAGTCTTGATGAGAGGTCTAATATTACGCAGCTGGAGCAACCAGATCTCCATCCGATTTCGCAGTGAGCAACAGCGCAACTCCGGATTCGTTCTGCTGCATTACCAAGGTGAGCCAGCACCATCTTGCATAGCCCGACTAATCTCTTGCTGCACATAATATCATTCTGTTATAGGGGGAAAACACTCTAGTTTGTTTGTATTTCTTTAAACCGATCAGAATTCTCTTGTCGTCGCTAAACTTGAGATGCAGCGATGGTGCCCTTGCCAAACTGGACAACAGTGGGAGCACACATTAGCCACACCCTAAAGCATACCCTGCTCTATCATCTATTTTATTCTAAATGGGAACATAATTTACAAAATGAACATCATGCTGTATTGGAGAAGATTTGAAAATAGCGATTGAGACCATCAACTCGTCAGGAAAATGCTAACTGAAGTAATAAATCAAGTGAGAAGTGGGATAATATTCACATAGACTTCTATACAATCAAACTTTTTTTGCAACCAGTGGAGTCACTGGTCACTAGAGAGGATGCTGGTTTGAGGCACTTCTGTATTGGCTTCACTTTTCAGAACCGGAAGTTGCCTCTTGGTGCGAAGTCTACGGCACGAGGGACCATAGCTTGTCATTGGAAATAATACATTCAATAGTTTTGTGAGCGCTGAATTGGCCTTTTCCATTTGACCAATTCCATTGACTTTTGCAGAAATTAAAACTATACAGAATTAATTATTGAATGAGATCAAATAGTGCCTACAGGAGAAAAGTGTATGTCAGCAGCTAAATCTGTCAGCATAGATGCTTACTGTATGTTGTCGTTAAATATGATGGCCAATAAATACCTCTTTCTCTCTCTCTCTTGTTTCGCGTGTGACATTGATCTCCCATGTCCGCAACAATGTCTGTTTATCTTAGCAATCACACAAAGTGGCCAGCAATTACATGCTCCATCAATTTGAGTTGATGGTGGATGCTGGTGGACAAAACATTCATTCCACCACATTACTGTGGCACTTTCATCGGCTCGAAAATGAAATCGAACATCAAAACAGTGCCGTGAGATAAATCAGCCTGTCGCTGTTGGACATGTGAATATTGCTGTGTGGTCAGGCCGAAATGATGACAGCGAGGGGTCAGTGCAGATCATACAGGGTGGTGCATAGATTGGGACAGATGGTTCCAAATAGTTGAAATATATTACGCTGTCAGTGGGTATGCTTTTCTCCTTCATTTCTCTTTGCATTTCAGTTAATTTATTCATCAGAATTTTTGCGTGCAATATTTTCAAGGTTTATCGATGAATATACAGTATACGGAAACCCTGTGCTATTTTCTTGACTTTTCAGTATTGTTAAGGCAAAACACCCCAGGCAAAAATATTGTTTTTAATGCACTGGCCAATTTTGAGATTTTGGCTTTTTTTTGCTTCCATAACATGTCTTCTTTCTAGTGAAAAGAAAACATCCAATTTAGGTGTTTGTTGTACTATGCTTTGTCTTTTTGCATCTGTGTAAATTCACCAAAAGTTAAAATGAGACAATGCCTCATTTGTTAAATAAACCGAATGGTCACAGCGTAGTATGCTCCTGATATCGAGGGGTCTACAGGCGGACTGGTGACACTGTACTGGGTGCTGATGCCGTTCATATTATTAATGGAAACTTCCAGCTGCTGCTTATTTTGCGACTCATGATGCTGCACACCACTTCATAAGGAAAATGAGGTGGTTCCATATGTTCCATGCAAACATTATAACCTGAATAAGATCAAAACCGAGATAAGACTCACAACCAGGATATTGTGTATAAATGCGTGCAGGTTCACGCTCCCCATTAGTCAGGTACTTGTCGATAAATAAAATATATAATGAAAAAAGCTGTAAAGATATACACCCTTGAATAATAGTGAAACTAAGGTTGTCCTGAGCTAAGACTAATTCAGGTATGTATGATGAATATGGCCAAAGGATGAATATAAGGCTATATTTTTGCTATTGAAATGTCAATTATAAAATATGCCCACTTAATTAAAACAAAGCTTTCTCAACAGGTGAAAAGCAGACCCACAAAATAAAACAATGCACAAACATATCCAAAATGCTGTACTAAATGTAATGCTTGCCTATTGTTTAGGACTTTAAATAAAAATTTTTTTTAAACATGTAAATACACATACAGTATATAAACTGGTTTCTTATGTTCTCTATCATATCCCAAATATCATTAGAACCAAGATAAGATTCGTAGCAAGGATAATAGTGTGCATGTAAACCTACCAATTGACAATTGACCATGTGTTGGTGACAGCACAGATCAGAAGGTGAGCAAAGCTGGAAAAAGAAAAAGAAAACTCAAATATTATTCAATTATTTGACTATGAAAGGATCAATCCTATCAGGGGAGTCTGGCTTAGGGCCATATGATGTATATAAGAAGTGGACGTAGTCACCGTGATTGGTTTGTGGACTACAGTTTTGATGAAGATTGTTGTATTGGTCGTCCCCATCTTGGAATTTGACCATTGCCATCTTGGTCTTTGCAACCATAAGTGACAGAAGAGGATGGAGCAACCGAACGCTGAACAAGACATGTTTAGGTGACCAACATGTTACAATTAACTTTGAACTGAAAACACACTGTGAAAGAGTTAAAGTTCTAAGTCGAAAACATGGACAACACCCAGACCTGACAACGCAACCTGTCAATCACAAGGTAGCCCCACCCTAAAGCATATGCTGCTTTATCATCTATATTACTTAAAATTGGATCATAATTTCATAAATTAACATCATGCTGTATTGAGGAAAACTTAAAACTAGCGATTGAGACAATAAACTCATTAGGAAAATGTTTGCTGGGGTAATTAATCAAGGGAGAAGTCGGGTCATTTTCTCATAGACTTCTGTACATTTGCACTTCTTTTTGCAACCAGACAAGTTGCAAAAAGATCCTGTTGGATATTAAAGAGAATGCAGGTTTAAGACATTGAAGGCATTGGCTTCACATTTCGGACAGGAGGTAGCTTAGGGCACCAAAATACTCTTGTCATACTTTGAATTACTTTGTTTCAAAATAGCTTATTTGATACATGGCTTCATCTAATGTGAACTCAACTGAACACAGCATCTTTAAATCATTTTACAGATAGACCCTGTTTTGTCTGATGCTACTGTAGATATTTCTCAGCACTTTATGATATCAATATTCTTATGACCTTATAAAACCCTTTAAAAAACACTTTCTGAAAGACATTTTTCTGTATTGTAATTGTGGCCTGCAGTTAGATGTGTGGTGTTAGTTGTCCACCAATCAATGGCTTTGGAAGTTGATTGTGCACATTTTGTTAAACTAATGAGAAAAAATGCAAAGAGACGATTTCTAGAAGAAGAGTAGACATATTGGAGGCACAGAAGATATTTCAATTTGTGCTCCTTTCACCCTTGGTAAGCAGAGTATCACCTTGTCCTTTATAATGGGCTATGAGAAATGTGATTGGACAAGCGTAGAGGAGACAGAACTGTGGAGAGATGGATCTCAGCTCAGGGTAATTAATATCTGCTACAGCGTTGGCTCGACCTGCGATGGCAGACTGATGGATGCCTCTATAACATCAGCATTAAGTCTAACACTTGGAACATGATTATGGGGGTGTTTTACTGTTTATATGTATGGAGTCAGAATTAGGAGTTTGGGATAGGAGAGGAGCATACCACTTTCTTTGTACATCCTTATCCATGACCTTATCTTTTCCTCAATACACACACATATGCACACATTCTCATCTATATAGAACATCCATTGTATTCAACCACAAGAGACAGTTACTGCTGCTACAACATCTGGAAAAAAAAACATTGCATGCCACTAACAACAAATCATACATAAAACACACATTTTTATTTTTTTATTCAAAACACGCATATAAAACATTAAATACAAATTGCATTAAAGAAATATAAAGTATATAGCCATAAAGTATCGTAATGGCTTATGTTAAAAATTACACACAAAAGCTCAAATATAAACATACAGAAATCATCAGCCAGTTTGAAATATTAGTGATTAAAAATGTCACATAAAATAAGTGTATTAGTATAGTTCAAACTAAAATAAATGCAAGATTAATTGCAGTACCAACAGTATGAATAACAGAATAACAATGTGACGATTTTTAGCCTGTCTAGCTGGGTAAATATGGAATTGTGAATTGTTTAAATAATATCTAAAAAAGGTAAATCTGTATTAGTATATCTTGCTTTAAAAACAAATGTATAGGTTTGGAGAATGTTGATATCAAAAATCTCTCTATATATAGACAATAGAAAAACTTAAGAGGCAGTTTTATTATTGACGTCAACAATTATGAATGAGCTGTCTGACTCCAAGCGATTTCCTAGAAGTGCTATCAATATTAATATTTTGGGGCAGATTCAGGCTTGGCTGTTCAATCTACATTATAATGACAACATTTCCATTTCTGACACAAATATTCCTGGTTTTATGCAGGAATGTATAAAAAATGACATACTTAATACTGTTCTAATAAGAATTGACTGCAATTCTTTACGCAAGCATGTTCAGAGGATACTTCATCTTAAAGTGTTGGTACCCAGATGAGCAAAGTCGATACAGAACAGGAACATTAATTCACTACCATTCTTCTGAAAGCATACGATACGATATACTTTATTGTCCCCTTAGGGAAATTTGTTCTGGACTCCTGTAGTTCCATAGAAGATTAAAATAAATCCTACATATTGCATAGTAAAATATACAGTTTGCACATACACATATACACATACACACCTACTGACAATGGCGACCTATTGAACAATCCTCTTGGCCAACATCTACATCCATATTACAGTGCATGTGTTGAGAAGCTTTAAGGAAATAGGCTGGAATAAGTTGTTGTAGGGATTATTATTATTATATTATATTAGTGCTGGCAATGAAAATAATTATTTAGCCAAAAGTAAAATTCTACCTGTAAAACCTTTATCCTGAATTTCTTAACAGAAGGGTCAAGTAATTTACTTAAAAAGAAAACTCATTCATATACATGAGCATTGTGGGTACTAATTAATTAATGTAACACTGCACATGCAAATGTGAACAACCCAAGGCCAGTTTTACTCTGAAAGGAAGTTTCTTCATTTTGAATTGAATTAAATGTATGATGGAATTCATCCTCTTTGTTATGTAATTGCCATCATATCAGACCTCTTAACATTTATAGGTGACCTGGTATTTTCATTTCAGGTTTTTGTGAAGTAGATCATAATCAATGACAGTGCCAATGGCAGCGATGCTTTACACAAATTATTGATTGGCTGGAACTAATAAGCTGGGTTGGCCAGAGCACCTCTGGCAGCGATCCACCAATTTGCCACAACTTCTCAGTAGCATTGATGAGATGCAGCCTCTAGTCCAACGTTATTTCTCTTTAATAGCCTTTATTGAGTAAATGACCATAAAAATCGAGTTTTTAACTCAACCACATAAATATCAATAGGCCATATCATGGCAGAACTATGGTCTGGCTTTCTACAACTGAATCACTTTCACTATTGATCTTTCTGTAAAAAGGTAATGCTTTGGTGCACAGACATAAGGCTGTGATACAGTGAGAACAAGTCACCTGCTAAATACAGCTGACTAGAGATGACTACACATAAGCACAGGATTTTCTCTCCTTGGAAAACACATTTTACTCCCGAAATGTTGGTGTAACACATGACGGATAATATTGTCCAAATACATAAATACATTAAATATAATAACAATTGACATACATTATTCATGTTCTGTTTTTTGTCACCCTATTTTATTATCTCCTGCCCTCACCTTGCCAAGTTTGATCTCATTCCAGCTCTCCACCTGAAGGGATTCAGGAAACACGTGGAATACAACAGTGCAGCAGTCTATTAGGCCTAAATTGACATGCATTTTATTTGTTTGTCCAAATACGGTGACTATTTTAGTTTTACTGGCTTCCTCACCTCATCTATTGTGCCCTAGTCAACAATGGTTGGTTCTCAATTTGGCAAATGAAAACTGTGCATGAAGCAGAATAAGACTCATTAATGGGAGGAGTGTGGGATTGAATACAGGAGTCGCACCAAGTGTTTACTTTCTTTAAGTAATTTCCGAAAGTTGGGCAACTTTTGACTGTGGGTTGGAGAAACAATAACTAATAATTGTATCCAAAATACAGATTCAGTGTTCCATATTTGTTGACAACAAAAAAACAAAACTTGAATTAAAGATGAGTGAGAAAGGGCAGGAAGCAATATAAACAGAAATACTTTATATTAAAAGAAAGCTAGGACAGATCCATCGCCGTTGCACGGATAAGAGAGTGGCAAAAAGAAAGACAGCACAACGGGGTCTAGAACTTTTGTGAACAAGCATTGGGAACTGACAAAAACAAAGTGAAAAAAACATTTATCTCATGTTCAGATGCCTGATGATTATATATTGGTTATGACAAGCTACACATAAAAACAATTTTCTAACTTCAAACAGTGCCATTTAAATCCCAAAAGCTTTTATCTATTTGTTCTTCCTTCTTCTTTTTTGGGTACCTATTTTAAAACAATGTTAAACATAGTACCAATACTGTACATGCCACTTATTAAGGATGTTTGTGAGACATAATAGCATGTATGTCAGTAATGCATAATTTCCACAACTACATTTTTCCACCTTATTATCTATAATATTCCTGGCAATTAAAGTGGAAATAGATACAGTATTTGCTCTAACTTATCATTATGAAGTAAATGTTGATTGCACAATGTAATGGCTGTAAAATAATGACACCGTCTGTGTTTAGATTGGTTTCCTATAAGCTTCACTTTCACTAAGCAATTCTGTCCGCCTCCGGGTCGTGACCTCCCTTTCACAATAAAAGCCCAACACACTGCATTACTGCCTAACAGAGAGCTTTTCGCTAAAGGCAACTCAACAAAATAGCTACAGTAGCTATCCCCAGGTAGCAGAACATTCTTTCTACTAAGCTATAGCAAACAACAAAACAACACCTGCCTATTTATTCATTGTAATGGGTGTTTTACTCTGTCTTTTTCATAGCACCTAGATGAGGTTTCTAGCTATTTGGGATTCTTACGGTTGCTTCTGGCTTTGGACAGTAACGTTAGCATGTTGCTAATAATATACGTGCAAGTAGATTAATCTTCTTGTTCATCAACTCAACAGAAAATGTGTTATCACCTTCACTGCGCAGTTTTCTTTTAAACAATATGTTGTTGGTAGCTGTGAGGAAAACAGAAAAGGCCATCCAGTTGTTGGTGACAGCATCATCAATAACACCATTTGGAAACATACTATTGTTTCACTGGTGTACATCACAACTTCCTGTAGGTAATGGAACCTTTTTTATCAACTTCTGTTTCTCTGCAAAAGCTGAGATTTGATTTGTGCTAGTCCATACCATAAACTGTATATAAATATGTTTATGGTCGATACTAGCCGTGCTCTGAAACGGAAGGTTCACCTGCATATTACCAAAGTGACAATTTCCTCTTCGCTACAAGGAAATAATAACCAAAGACACATATGTTTCCTGTGGCCCTACAGTACCATCAGCTAATCTTCCTGGCTGTCTGCACTGTGGACCTATTATTTGTAATGGCAAAACAATCAGACTTTATGGCCCAGCACCACATCTACTGGAATGGGGACCGCACGCAATTTAATACTTCAGGAATTGGCTCCTCAATTTTTGCCTCTGGCTCTCCCGCTGCATGCTCAATAGGGATGTAAATGCTGCTATGATAATGGCAATAACTAGGTTCATTGGAGCTAGTGATAAACTATGAATGGAATGGATGACCCAGGGGCACTGTACCTCGTCCCTGTGGCTCACTGATTTAGTGCAAAAAGAAAGGCTTGTTTCATTATGGTGGTTACCAGTGGCTTGTGTAAAAGAAAAAAGTCAGGAGTTGAAAACATAGTAGATGGCGGGAGCTTTACAAGCTTTTATGGCCATTATGCATTTAGGGCTTTTTTCCCTCAAGGTCAAGTTCAAAGATTGATACAATAATATTTTTTAATTTCCAATTTAGCTTCAAGGTAATGCTAGAGTCTAATCTTTTTTTGTGCTGTTTCACCTCCACTCGCTCTGCATCAGTGAACCCAAAGAGCTCCGAACCAGAATATATTACAGTATTCGTGTGTTTCTGTCAAGTGTCAGATTTATTTTTCGACATGGGGCAGCTGCTGAAGCCCTGAATCTATGATGTTTAGCTGTTTTATCATGGAACCCTAAACGTTGGTGTTTACTTTATCAGGACATTATAGATTGGGTCAGCCATGTTCTAAAAACCACCATGCCAAAAAACTAAATAAAAATGTTAGACTTCCCATCTTCAACTAGCCTCATCAATAAGGCCCGGGACCTCCACAGACATGGACTTTTATGTCCTCCTATAAACACTAACACATTACATCAACGTCTTCACATCTGTCCATATGCGTTACATTAACGCACATCTTTGGGACTAAATCTCTATACATTGCATATTCTTTGTATACTTCATACTGTGAACCTTTGCATATTCCTCCTAAAATTGCAGTTATTTTCTTTTAATTTAGATATTGTATTGTATTGTATGTATTTCTATACTTTCTTTTCATATTTACCTTTGCCAGGGAGGTTATGTTTTTGGCTCGGTTTGTCTGTCAGCAGGATTAAGGAAAAACTACTGTACCATTTTCACAAAACGTAGTGGTAGATTGTAGCATGGGTCAAGAAGCCATAAAATGTTGGAGCGAATCCAAAACCCGGGGACGGGATAGGGCATTTGTGCTGCATTCATATGTTGACGGAATAATCACGTGATCGCAGCATTGACCTTGCTGGAGGTCTCCGCTCTCCGAGTGCAATTCTAGTTGTATTGTAATTTTCTTTTCAGATATATTGTACATCATTTTATTGTATTATTTTCTTTTATTCTATATTTAAGTTTCTTGATTGTTGTACTCTTTTGTTTTGTATCTTATTTTCTCTTACTATTTTTATGTTATGCTCCAAAGCAAATTCCTTTTATGTGAAAACCTACCTCGCATAAACCAGATTCTGATGTTGCTACTTCTACTTCTTTGATTCATGCCAATAGAGGTGCATGTCCAGAAGATACAGTTCTGTGATGTTCAATTTGATAAGAATCAAGCAAAAGAAGTTGGATGCAAGGAAATAGAAAATGGTAGCTCCAAGGTAAATTTATAGACGGCTCAAACCAAACACCTCTTCAACTATGCGCATGAAAATTGCTATAAGCCACGTCTTCACAACAAATATCTGTAATTATATTAACAGAAGTATATTAAGGTGTTTACACCACATAGCCCATGCCCGATTATCAACATAATTGCTATTGAGACTGCCAGTACCATTTCAGCACAGACAGGTTTTTCAGCATTCCCTATTTCATTGTTGTTTTCTCCTTCTATTAGCTCTTATTAAGGCTTTCCGTACACTCCATTAAGCTGAAACATGAACGTGCAACTTGCAAAGTTTGACTGAAGTTGCAGCTTTTAAAAGGTTTCTGTAATTTTCCCGGCGCACAATCAAACTGTGATTGTAACACAAGCCTTAGTGGGTCCAATTATGTTGCTTGTTTTGTTGTTCACACATTTTCCAAAAGTTTTAGTCTGGTCATTAAAGTGCCTACACTAATGAGGTAGAACAGTGTGGCTGTTAGACAGGAAGAGAAGGCTGTTTAATAGCTTCCATTACAGACTCGGTTAGCTTACTCCATTATCCATGTGAACTCCATCCCGTCCTACACCATTTATTCAAAAACAAGGACAGGACAACAATGCAGAGCAAGTCCAGGAACATTGATCTTACCCTGCTGGAATCACGACCCTTTGACTACTACAGAGGCAATTCCTCTTCCAACTATCACAATATACTGCAAGGCCTATGATATTCAACTGATCTGCAACATTTTTATTTGTCAAAAGTATTTGCAGTGGCTCTACACAATGATGTTAATTACTGTAGTGCAGCAAACATGTCTCTGCACATTTGCATACTGACAAACTGGTAAACTGCATTTAATTAGGAGCTGAGGGTGCTATAAACAAAGTTTGCGTGTGTGTGTGTGTGCGTGCGTGCGTGCGTGCGTGCGTGCGTGCGTGCGTGCGTGCGTGTGTGTGTGTGTGTGTGTGTGTGTGTGTGTGTGTGTGTGTGTGATAAGCAGGATGGCATATTAGAATGGAAAAACAATTTGTTTTTTTCTCCCATTTATATAAAGGTGTATGGGTGCTCAGTGGGGTTTTTGGAGAATAGACAACATGGTCAACAATGCAACACAACAGTGGGGGTTATACACAATGTAGGACACAGAGGATTATGTTGTGGAGCCAGTTAACATTGTTGGCTGTTTGTTTTGGCTAGAATTGGATTTTTGCTCCGAATAAAACATTTAGTCCGGCGAAATTATGCATCAAAAATCTTAATTTTTACATTGGAAGTCTCCCTCAGGCCTCCAGGCGCTGGCAGAAACATTTAAACTGTCATGAATGTTAGACCAAGCTGGTCTTTTGATGATGTCTTTCATCATCAAAACATCATGAAGAGCTGAAAATGAGCAAATTAATTAACGTTTGATATAATTGAATTGCATTTTAGCTATAATGTGCTATTGTTTTAAAACTCCCTACTCTGTGACATTGTAAGCATAATAGGTTACACATTGGACAGACCACAATCCCATATTTAATACATTTTACTGACATGCTTTTGCAGAAACAAATTAGACGTAAGTCTCTGCCTTTCATTCACATAGTGCTTATCATATAATTAGTCCATTTTAAAGGCTTTTTATGGCCATTACAGGCCACAAAGATGCCAAATATATCACATGGAAAACATATTTTTACTCACTGTATTTTATTAATCAATCAATTAACCTTTTCTCTCCTTCTGTACATTTATATCTCCTTCTTCTCCAGCCTTTGTGCTGAGCTGCGTGTTCCCCAAAGAGCCTGCAGGTGGAGAGGTTTCTGTGACCCACCTCCACGCTGGCGGAGAAGCCTACTTTCGCTGTTTCACTGGCTACAAGCTGCAAGGCCCCAAAATGCTCACCTGTCGCAATGCAACCACACCTTACTGGAGTGGGAAGGAGCCCCGCTGTGTGGGTAAGACAAACTGTTTATTTGCAGGACACACGTTTAGAGCAGCGAGGTTTAGCCCCTCACTGACCTGCATCAATTAAAACAGCTCAGATTGTAATTATAAAAAACTAAATAACTAGAACTGTTGGCCCTTATACCTTCAGGTTAATTGGGATGTTGGCCAACCTTTTGTTAGAGATTAAAACATTTTTTCTTTCTCAATTACCTTCTAGTAGTTAACCGTGACTGGAGGGCAGAGTTTTTTCTGAATGCTTAAACACTTAGCTCTGTAAAACCATTACAAGGCATTCACTAAGTGTTCCAAACTGAATGCACGGGTGTCTGCTTTACACTCAGTTTTCAAATCAATAACACATTTCTAGCAAAACTGTAAATATGGTTTCTACATTGCCGCACCATTTTGCCAATTGCCACAAAGAAGGCGAGATTTTCATATCTGTTATTTTTTCTGTTACTTTTATTTTACTGCGCTTATGTTGTCTGAGGAGTGTTAGAACTTTAAAAAAAAAAAAAGGTTTTCCCTTTATTTGTATTAATAGTGTATTATGTTTTAAACTGCTCTGCCCTGCACACAGAAACGCAAAACAAAAAGCCACAAGTGTTTTCATTCATACTATCAGTGTGTAGTTGGTGCATTGTGGGCTTATTTAAATGATGGTTTGTGTGTACTGTATTGTTGCAAGAGCTGTATATTGTTTTGTGGTTAGTGTGTATTGTTTTACATAAACAGCCTATGGTTTCAAAGATGGAGCCTAAGCAATCAGAAATAAATGTAAATATAATTCAATTTGTCCATATGTTTTACAAGAAATGTTCTCAAATCAATATCCTTTAGAAACAGACAGAAGCAGCTTTTACAATTAAAATATGCACATTTAACTCAACTTAAACATTGGAGGTTTATTGTAAGTCATCTTCAGTTTTCCACTAGAATCCAGATGATTTTGATTAACGAAGCCTTTCACTAGGTTGTCTCCTACTGCGTTGATTAGTTACACTCACAGGCCAAATTAATGTGTTTGCATGTGATTAGCAGCACAGGGAGCTAGTTTTTGGAGACGGGTGCAAAACAAGGCCATTGGACCTGGCTGCCTTAATTAGAACTGGGCTGCATGACTATCCTTCTCCTGCTGGTAAATACTCATGCCAGTTCGAGCCTCCAGTTCTCCCTGCCTGCCTGCAGCTGCTCTAAACTGATAGTGTTACTGCTGCTGTTTTGCTGTTCTCTTTACAAGTCCATCACACAATCACACACTCTGAGACCCAGGTGAGCCGCCTAGTGTAGTCCCGCCACAGTCCACTGGATATTGCAATCAATGCTCAGACGGGGACTTTTCTCCAAAATCCCCCTACCACAGTAGGTGTCATTACTTTTCTCATCTAGTCCCTGTAACTCTTTGTCTTCTCTCTCTTTCTTCTCATATAGCATCGTGTGGGGGAATGATAAAAAATGCCACCTATGGTCGAATCGTCTCTCCTGGTTTCCCTGGCAACTACAGCAACAATCTGACGTGCCACTGGGTCCTGGAGGCCCCCGAAGGCCAGCGGCTTCACATACACTTTGAGAAGGTGGCTCTGGCAGAGGATGATGACAGGTGGTGTATGCAGACTGCTAAAAAAATAATAATATTCACACGTTGAGAATGAGCGCGTACAGTGTTAATGTTTGTGTCTTAAGCTAATAGATGGGGGCAAGCTTTAAACTCATTTTCTGAATAACCGCATGCCTGTGAATAGACCAATGGCTATAAATAACCAAAATCTTTAGGGAGCGACAGATGAATTTGAAAGGACCTTTTATCATTATAATCCTTTAACAGTGTTCTATCAAGCGGATGAATTGAAGGGACTACAGAGGGTAGTGAGAGGTAGGAAACAGCAATCGCATTACATTTTTCGTCAGTAACTACTGATCCACATGGCTATCGTCACACATGACCATTCACCTCATTACCAAGTGGTGGAGAATGTTATCTCAAAGTTATTACAGCCACAACTGGAACAGTGAGCAGCTCTTGGATAGCTTGTAACTTCTTTTGCTTTGTGCTTCTCTTACCTTTCAAGGCTCACTTCTATTTCAAACTGTTTTTTTCCCCTTCTCTGCATGTTTGTGTTTTTTAGACTGCTGATTAAAAATGGCAACAACATAGACTCTCCCCCCGTGTACGACTCCTACGAGGTTGAGTATTTGCCCAATGAGGGTGTGCTCAGTACTGGACGTTACTTGTTTGTAGAGTTCACCACAGACGGGACATTGACCTCCACTGGTGCAGCCATCAGATACGAAGGCAGGTAGATCATGCAGTTTGCTAATAGTAACCGGTACCTTGTCATTTATATTTGATGCAATGTATTTTTCTGTTTGTCCACAGCTTTTGCGAAAGGCATGTGCTATGAGCCCTTTGTGAAGTACGGCAACTTCAGCGGCAGTGACTCCACCTACAGTGTGGGTGCAGTGGTTGAATTCTCATGTGACCCTGGCTACACGCTGGAGCAGGGCTCCGTAGTGATTGAGTGCGTGGACGCACAAAACCCGCAGTGGAATGAGACCGAGCCGGCTTGTCGGGGTGGGTCAACAGATTGCATCTACTTGAGTAATTGTGCGATATAAGAAATATTTTCAAAGATGTGCTTCCACTGGAGCAGATACGACTGACCTGAAGACCCACAGCATTCATTGTCTGCTTGATTAGTGCAGGAGCTAGTGAAGTATTTTTTATTCAAATATTAAAGACTGGGAGTTAACTATGTATTCATAAGCTGCTTTGCTCTGATCCATGATAAATTTCCTCTTAAAATTGTAACAATGATTTACTTTGATATGTGTGCTGGCAGGGCAGACTTGAGAAGTGCTTTAGATTAAAAAGACTAACAATAGATGGCCTAAGATGAACATCACCACACTACACATATGCATCATACTAAATAGCTACCCCTGAGCATTTTCCCTTCTCCTTTCTTTCTCTCTCTCTTGACTGCACACACACACACACACACAAACACACACACACACACTAACACACACACACACACACACAAACACACACACACACACACACACACTCACACGCACACACTCAGGTCGACATGCTGACCTCACTCTCGTTCTTTGTTGCCTGCATGGCTGTTCTGCCACACAGGGAAATTGAAAAGCTCTCCTGTAAAGCCAGATATGAGAAAATTAAATTTCTGCTCCTGTGGGTCATGGTCATCAAGCGGTTTGGTGGTAGTATGCAGTTTTACAAGGTTCACATCAAGGAGCCTGCACACTCGATTTCAGCTGTGTTTCATCAAGCTTGAAGACCATGGTTCCATCCTTTGAAGTCATATTCATGTATCAACATATTTAAAAAATGTATAACACTTTGATACCCATGTCTATAATGCAATATAAACCTACTTATAATGCGTTATGATCTGCTTATAGCACTGTATAATTATAGCTATACACTATAACCGTCATATATTCATAATGCTTTATGATAATAATCATAACACATTATGTATATTTTATAACGACTTATAAAGTCAAGCTCTCATAATACTTCATAAATGCTGGTTACTCACTGACATTTATTTTTGCAAGGATCAAAGTGTATTATGTTTGGAGTTGTAATGCATTACAATATGTTTTATAATGCATTATAATTGAAAGTTATAATGCATTATAAAGGGATTAAGGGTCATTTTTTGCTTTTAGTAATGAGTATCATTAAATCTATGCAAGAACACACAAAACATTGTAAAATATATTTTTAAAGAAAACCACTTACAGTAACTTACATTATAACACACAACAGTGATTAAAAGACTATTAATACATTGTGAAAAAGTATCATTGAGTAATTATGAAGTATTATTATACTTGACCATATCATTATAAAATGTTTTATATGTGTTGTGATTATAGTTATAAAGCAATATGAATGAGTGCTAATAACTACATTAATACAGTGCTATAAGCAGATTATAAGCATCATAAGTATGTTTATAATGCATTCAGGACATGGCCGTCAGAGAAAGTGCTAGTTTAAGTTTCTATACATTACAAATGGTACGATTTGACGTTTACTTTGCTTTCCAATTTATGTTAGATTTCATTATAATCAAAATGTTCTGTGTCTTGAAATCCGTGACCATTTGTTTCCCAGTGTCAACCTGAGCTGTTTGTGTGTTGCAGCTGTGTGCAGCGGAGAGATCACAGACTCTGCCGGTGTGGTCCTGTCTCCTAATTGGCCTGAGGCCTATGACAAGGGTCAGGACTGCATCTGGGGTATTCATGTGGAAGAGGACAAGAGGATCATGCTTGACATCCAAGTGTAAGAGACTGCACTCAGTTGTAAAGCTAAAATTCACACAGGGAGGTCAGAGAGGAGGTCAGATTGACCTCGAGATTTTAAACACATCTCAGGACACAAACTCACACACGCTTAATTTCTTTCTCATCTATTCTCTCACTTATACACACACACACTATACAACACACACACATGGAGAACTGTTTCTGTGGTTGCGCTCACTAATTAGATTTCTTTTTTTCATCCACTACATTAAGAATTCTGTGTAGCTTCCAGCTCGCTCTCTGACCAGATTAGCCAGTAAGCCTCCCTGCTCCCACTTCCCTGGTGTGTGTCTCAGAGTTGGCTTTGAAATGAATATGCTCTGGCAGTGAACTACTCTGAGCCACTTATACAGCCCTCCCAACTACAATTCAACACACATGCACACAGAAGTCAAAATAGACAAAGACACACTCGTTTCTCCTTCACCTACCACTCTTACGGTACATGAATGTCCCTTCGACCACACACAACCCTTCTTTCTAATCCAAGTTATTGCTCTGAAATGAAGTAGAAATGATCACATTCCATTCTTTTCTTCATGTTACACTAAATGTTTCTTTAAAAGCAAAACTATCCAAGTGTGTGCATGAGAATCTGTACCTTTGTCTGCTTATCTTATATGGATTCATCTGTTTGCCTTGTTGCGAGTGATTCTCAGAATATTTAAACGAACATGCATCCTGTAGGAAGCACAAAAACTACAACATAAGTGATTTGTGTTATTGCCTGAAGCACTTAAACACAAGAGCAGAGAGGTTAAAATTAAACCAGTGGGAATACTGCCTGAGGTCTGGGAAAAATAGAGTCACCGACAAATCAAAACAGAGGCTATTGTTAGCTATTGGCCATGGTGGTCATCTCTGCGTGCAGGCATTTGTACCCTTCAGTATTTAGGTTTGTTTTTCCAATTTCATAATTCATTCATTCGTGCTGTATACATATTTCTGAACAGTTTAATTATGACATGGGGTCTGGATGCTGTGCAGATAGATTGAAATCCACAATAGGAGACCACCTAGAGAAAGCAAAAAATATTATTATTGTTGTTATTATTTTTATTATAATATAATATTTTAATTATTATATTGCATTTCCTAGTTACTTTGAAAAGTAAAAAAAAAAAAAAGGTAAACTTTTTTTAAATAACATATTTGTTTGTGCACAAGAGCAATATGTGTAAAATATTTGTTTTTAAGATGAATAAATAAATAAAAACAAATAAGCTAATTGGCATACAACAAAAAGTCATATGCTGTGCCATCTTTGTAGAACTGGACCCAGTCTGTGCCTTGGTGCAACAATGTTCTTGTGGTAAATTGATAATCTTGGTGTTTTTTCTACAAACTACTGCTTACTTGTAAAAAAAAAAAACACACCAGAAAATAAAGTATTTCCTGTCACTTTAATCGGGAGGGCAGACGCTGCACTACCCTCAGTGATCAGAGAGAAGTGCTCACAGTCCACAACAATTACTGTACATTACTGACCGTGTTTTCTATGAAAACATAATACTAAAGTAGTATATACTACATTTCTAAAGAAATTCTAAAAAAACAAAAAACATTGGAATAACATTAGATTTATAATATTGACAACAGATCATTCCATTGCATGACAATATCCAGTCATTCTTCTCGATAAATTAAAAAGAAAACTAAAATATTCTGATTAAAAATAGCTCCAGGGACCCGCTTACAGCTGTGGCATAGAGTCAACAGAGGGTTTGGTGGAAGTGTGGATGGTTTCTGTATGGGCTCAGCTTATATTTTGCTGCACGATGTGCAATATGCCACAAACATTCAGGCTTACAGGCACTAAGATATGAGCCATCCCTCAAATAAGATTCGCAGATCAAAGGGAATAATAGCATCAGAGGATACCAATAATACACAACATCTAAATACCACACAGGGGCTTGTGTGTGACCCGGCCTGTTCTTTAGTTGGAGATTAAGACTCAATGATTAATGTCTGATGTTGAAAGTCAACCAGTGCACCGAGGGGAATAAAGATCAGAGAGGATTTATTTTCTCTCCTATACAGAAGTAAACAAGTTTGATTTGAGGTAAACTGATTTTCATTCAGAGATCTCTTTTTAAATTGTACCTGTTTTAATCCCAAACCACATGAGGCTGCTTGCTGCAAATTAATGGTGCTGTGGCCAGCTCTGGTTTATCTCCAAGGTTGGTCATGCATGGCCTTCATGGCAGTAGAAACCCACAGCTTGTGTGGTCCCTGCAGACCCTTCCATTACCCTCATGTCTGTTCCACTCATCTTGAGAATAGGATTCGCAAAGGCTAGGTCAACACGGAATTTGTGTGTTTCTGTACACGCGTGTTGAAGTGACAAAAGGTTCTTGTTGATATGAGCTGTCTCGTTATAAGGGTGGGCACACACTTTTCCATATTAACGAGAATGTTTTCTGTATTATCATTCATCACTGTGCCTGTGCTGGCAATTACAGTGGAGCAGTGTGCATAATGAGGACTGATTAATTAATTTAGGCCAAACAGGAGGGCTGGCTCTTTGCTAATTAGCATGGAGCATGGCTCCAGCATGAGCAGGAGACAAGAGGTTACAGCTGATATCCCCCACCTGTTGAACACATGGTAAAATATTCACATGCAGATTTTTAGCATTCAGAGTAGTGTTTCTAGAAATGTGTTACACATTTCAACACATTGAGTAAAGTCTGTTTACAGTGGTCATTCTTTGGTCAGTTTACTGAGCAGGATCAGAGATGTTTTACATCGGTCATACTGTATTTATGTCGCCCTCTTGTTGAGACTCCGAGCATTACAAGCCATTGCAAGTCTACTTGTCCAAGATTAGGTGCCTGGGAAATAAGAGAGAACCTTTTTTTAGACTAGCAAAACTAATCAAATGTCAAATACGTGTAGGAATGGATTTAGAAAGTTGCCTTTTGAAAGTAGTGACATTAAAAGCAATTTCCCTTCTGTTAGAGTTACTAGATATTATTTGGGTTCTTCAGACTTGACTTGAGTTGACTTGACTTGACAGGTCAGTAAAGGTGACAAAATGCCTAAAGGCTTGTACAAAACACAGCTGTCATCTCTCCATCTGCAGAATTGAGCTAGTGTCATTGGTATGCAGAGGAGCTATCAGGAATTCTATAAAAGTCGTTTTTCGAAACACACCTCTGGAACTCAAGTCACGTCGATGAAGGAGAAATTTTATCATATAGGACAACTCTTAAGTTCTGCCTTGAAATTGTTTTGAAGTAAGATCAGTGCATCCCTTCCTGGAAGCATTGACCATGTTAAAAACAAGTTTTACTCTCTCACACTTCACCACCAGTAGTTTGAGCTCACATTAGTCATTGTTTTTAAGGTTCTGTCCAATCACAGACAAGACTCAAAGTAATTCAGGTAGTGATTTATTTTTTAAAGTTGGATGAGTTGTGCCAATATTGTTTTTAATTGCCTTACTGGTTGCCTATGCTCTTATGTACCGCAACATACAGAAGAAGAGTGACTGTCACATAAGCTGCATTTCAATTTATTTGTCTTCCAGAATAAACATAAAGTAGACACAAAAAGTATTGCTGGGGTTAAAACTGCAGTACCCTGACTGTAGTTTGATAAATAATAACATTACTCTGAAATGGAAACACATTGGAGAAAGGTTGCAACTATTTCTTGAGAAGATTATCAGTTTGCAACACAGGACAGGAAGTGACCGTTTTCCTGTCTGGAGGGGAAACCATTAAAGAAGCCATGTGGGATGACATTTGGGTTGAGTGATTGCCAGGTTGTTACAGAGAAGGCAGCTGAGCGACCCAGAGTGACTCCCCACACCACAGAGTGCTGTGTAAATCTGGACTAAAGGCACTTTGGCATTCTTTTGTGTTGTCACCATTTTGAAAGCACTTCAGGCAGACAGTGGAGAGGATGGATTGGGTCAGTTGGAACATTTTAAACCAAGGTTGACTGCAGCATTGTTGATGAGTTAGAGTGACCGAGGAGACTATTTAGATACGCAGAAAGGAGGAAAGGTTACAAGGTTGTGAAGTTGGCAAGCGTACGGTTTGCCGATGCTGTCGACTATACAGCTGATGTTTTCGGACATGGCTGTGGTGTTGGCCTTGCACCTTGATGTCAGTTGTGAATTAACTGCTACAGATGTACGTTTTTTGCCAAGGGGCACAAGTGCCTTAAACTTGCATTCTCTATAATATCCAGCTGAGGGTGACTCCACTGGCTTCAAAACTATGTCAGATTGTATAGAAGTCTATGAGAAAATGTCCCTACTTATCACACTCGCGATTGTCCCATTCACACCTGACTTCTGAAAGTTAATATAGTGCAAACGCATGTTTGTGGTGTACAGTTGTAGGTTAGCAGCAATGCTATTAAGCTCTCATCACTATACCAAATTAGTGAAACATGCTAAAGAATACGGGTTGTGTCGTTGATAAGATACACCAATGTGTAGGAGAGCAGAATGACTTAAAGTAAGAGTAGTGAAGAAATTAATCCATGTGAAAACCCTCCTGGAGAATGACTCAATCTGTATGTAGAAACAATCACACTGCATAAGATTGTTAACTGAGTCTGCCACATTCCTCCTTCTGGGTTGTCTAAATGCAGGGAGACCTTTGGGAGGAGATAAGGTGAAATACAGTGCAGTGATAACAAGGATAGCCTTGTTGACATCAGCAGCGTATGGAGGATAGAGCTTGAATAGAAGTGAAGTGTGAGATGTGTAGATAGAAAAAAATGCAAACAATTTGGATGTGGCATTTCTCTGTGGACTTCCCACCATGTTTCAATGTAACATCTTGTGTGGCCCCACTACTCCTACTGCTAATTGAACAACATCAGTGTCTGTCATTCCATGCAGCGACTAAGTAGTGTGCAGGCTGCATCTTATCCATGGAGTTTAAAAAATATATGTTCATATTAATTTTATTATTATTCCAACATCACATGAATGCAGCACAAATGCACCATCTCACAATGTTAACCAAAGAGAAACATGGCGTGTGTATCTGACCCGTGAGTTGGATCTGCTCCAAAATGTAATGGCTTCTCCCTTGGCCAATGTTTCACACTTCCACCAAGTTTCATAAAAATCAGTCTGGTAGTTTTCCGTAATGAGCCTATAGTTTAAATAATCAGTTTATTCCGTTGATTTCCTTCTACTTTTATACTTTAACAAATATATTTTTAACATGCACCACTTACATGAATGCATGCAGCGTTTTCATGGCTGTTCAGAAATGGAAACTGGCATTGTTATTCCTGTCACTTTTACCACCGTCGCTGATTGTTGGAGAACCTGGAGGTGTAAATTGTCCCTATAGCTGTCCAACTAAACAGTGGGAGTATTGTCACTCATCACCTCATTTCACTGCCATTCATTCAGCTGGCATCTATTATTTGTGTATGTTAGGAGAAGCTGAAATTCAGTTTTGGCTTTGACTTTTTATTTCAGCTCCAGCACATTGCACAAGCAGACAGTGGAATCCAGTCAATCTGGTTATGTTTTTGTCTTAAATATTTGCTTTGCTAGCCTCATCTAGTGTTCAATGAATAAACACCTTGTGGCTCCAATTATATAAATTGTTGGTTAGTGATGATAATCAACATGTAATTGGTAGGATTTGTTTCTAGTCTGGTTGAATACAGATGAAGTGGGTGCACTTTATTTGCATGCTTGTTTCTACTCAGCAGTTATGTGTAGATTGTGTGGGGGAGGTTGTGAATAAGAGATCGGGGAGAGGTAAACAGACTTGGGTCATTTGTTTCCTTCCACAGTCATAAAACGTGTCAATCACAGACAAAATGGCCCCATCAAAGGCTTCCATTACTGTTTTTGTTCCAATGTTATGTTCAGAGGATAAGTCTCATGGGTTCTGAGAATGCCAGAAAAGAGCCTTAATCTTGTAAGCTTTTCAATTCGATTCTGTGCATCAGTATTTCAGCACACGGTGCGGTGAAGCGAGGAGGAAAGAAGAGCCAGCTTTAAATGACATATACATATAGTGTGTTAGACAGGCGATTCAAATCAGTGAGCTCGCAGGGCAATCAACATGAACATAGAGATAGAGTTCTTAGACACATTATTCATTAGGCAAGAAAGCTCACGTAGCTAAGTACTTTAGTAACTGACAAACACAAAAAAAGAAAAAGAAAGAATGAATGTATAGAAAGTATAATTCTTGTTACTTTGTGGGTTCAATACCAAGCAATACCATGTGCTCTCATTATCTCAGAGGACAATAGTAACAAACATTTGAGTCTTTTTGCAATTTAGCTTAAGAAACATTTTGCATGTGAATTTGTTTTTGACAGATTATACAGTGATTATACAGTGATGGGGACACATTATTGTATTTTGTTGCAGACTCAGCACTTTTATTAATATATATATATATATATATATATATATATATATATATATATATATATATATATATATATATATATATATATAAATATATATATATATGCACCCAAATGTTTGTGCTCTTTGCTATATTTATATTTTCCCATCTCTTTAAGGGCTTTTTAGAACAACTCTTTGTTCATTTAAAATGTCTGTGTTGCTGGGATGCATGTTTGTATTATCCTGCTGATTTATTTAAAATTATGCATTGCATGCATTATTTTATACTTGGTGATTTTCACCCCATAATTTTTTTTTATTTTGTTTGATTGAAGGCTTAAAACTCCATTTCTATCTGCTCAGATTAATCTGAGAATAGCAATATGTCTCAGAATGTGACCTAAACTATTTGCATACAAAACTATCTGCATACAAGTTCATACAAACATTTGTCTTAAAAATAATTACAACTGAATATCACATGACATGAGAGCAAGGACATTGCTGTGTACACTTTTTGAGTTCTAGTAGATTAATTAAAAAGAGAGATAAATACAGAGAAAAAGACAATGACGCATGGTTTGAGAACAAGGTGTGATCACAACAGGAGCTGAGGAAGGAGCTTGAAATGTGACTTTCAGGCATTGCAACTTTCAATTTGCATTAATGCAAATTGTGCAAATAGAAAAGAGAAAAGCTGGGGGGGATTGTTATCTGTTACCATTTTGGGAAAACACTGCTTTCCTGAAAATAGTTTGATCGGTTGCTTGATCATGCACAGCAAATAGAGGTGGAGAGCTTATAAAGGGTGCAGGTGATTCATAGATGCAAACGCAGTGCTCCTACCTATGATGTGCATGGAGAATGGCATTGTACCATTATTACTGTTAAGTTCTGTTCAACACATCTTGTGAATAACAGAAAACAATCATACAGCCAATCTGCCCTCCCATTTTGACTCCAGCCTTAAAGATATAATATGTAAAGATGTTCACATTAAAATGTCTAAAAACAATTAGACCTATGTTATATATTTTGTTGAGGTGTGTACTTACATTATACACTACAATGTTTCCAATCATTTTCAAACCTAGAAAGATCCGTAATTTTAATCAAAGTAATGGTCCCTTTCATTTTCGTCGCCTGAAATGACGTAATTTCCCCTTTGTGCATGCGTCAGCATTGTGGATGTTTGTCAGAAAATGTCATAAATTGACTTTTTATCTAGTTTTAACTATATATTTAATTATATATTTGAACCAGATCAAAGATTTTAGTCACCGGACGTCTGGATCTTAAGAGATCAGAGAAACAAGCTGAGCAAATGTCAGCGGCAGCCGAACAGCGTGGAAAAAACATAGGATTTTAATGTAACACTGCTTTATTCAGTGGTTTTACCGGGTTTAATACATGGAATCGGAGTTTTGGACTTCCGGTGGAATCGCAATGCATGCTGGTGTGGCAAGCCTAGAAAAGTGAGCACCAACTCTACAAGAGCCGCCATATTGGATTTCTTCTCTACGTGTTTACATTGTATTTAGCTTATTCTTCAAGCGTGTTGTAAACAAACCTACTACTCTACAATGAGTTCTGAACTCCTTTCTTATGATGAGGTTCAGATGTGGAAAGTCGAAGCCTTGAAAGTATTTTAAAGCGGAATTTAAAGGTTTCAGGAACAAAACTCGAGCTTATTGCCAGGGTGTTTGCTGCATCACAGATGGGCATAGAGGAGCAACCAACAGCTAACGAAAGAATTTCACAGAAAAAGAAAAGACTAAGCTTTTGGTTATGCCGAGTGGCGTTTCAGTGCCTGATCTCTTGACATTGCAGGATGGCTGGGTCAATGAAAACAACAGCATGACTTCTTGGCCGCCGATATACCTCAGCGATATAACATTATTTTTAATGTCTGACCACCCAGGGAACGATGTCGAGTTTCATAAACGAACTTTGAACGAATACAAAGAAGGCAAAGCATTTAGACTGTTTGATTCTGGCTGGTTGAAACATATATCTTTCAATCCTCTCGCAGATTCTGAGTATTGCTTTTTGAAAGCAAAATGTACTCATTCAATGAAAGTTTCCCATACGCCACATTGGGCATGGATCTGCGCAGTCAAGAAAACTGCCGATATCATAAATGCTTATTGCGGTTGTGTTGCAGGGTAAGCTATTATAAATATATACCTAACTTGTGTTTGTTAATTATTATTATTATATATATATATAGTAGGCGCTTTCTTTTTTGATGATTTGGGGTTTGACACATACCCCAGGTCAAGTTTTCCTTGCATGAAATGCTCAGTGCAAATCCGCGAAGATTTCTTGGGCTCCCAAGACTTCCCATTGTAATCCTGTCTCTTTACGGCTTTGGTCCATGCTAGCCTTCTATCATTGTTCTTTAGTGCTGTTGGAAATGGAAATAGTTCGAACGGGGGCTTGCAGTTGCAATTTTTCATCAAACGAGTGCAATCGTGAAGCTCACAATGAGATTCTGCCCATATATTTAGCTTTTTCGCTACTATTTGAACATCCTTTCACCACACAGTTTCGGTGTCCAAATCCCATAACTAGAAGAGCGATGATTACACACTAAAAACTAGTCAAATACAATGTAAACACGCTTGAAGAATAAGCTAAATACAATGTAAACACGTAGAGAAGAAATCCAATATGGCGGCCGTTGTAGAGTTGGTGCTCACTTTTCTACGCCCGCCACACCAGCATGCATTGCGATTCCACCAGAAGTCCGAAACTCCGATTCCATGTATAACAGGGTACCTTTGTTTGGAGAGGAGGACACCCCTAGAGACCCCCTAGTGGCAGAAAAAGGTATACATATTGTGCATTTTACGCACATAACAAGCAACTAGTTTGCCCTGCTCATATATCAGCAGGGAACGACAACTTTTGTGGCTTATCGTATTTATTTTCTCTATTCTCCTTCCCCAGTGTGTGAATAAATGTCAGGGTTTTCTAATGCTCAATAAACGAGGCAAGGACATATGAATCTCCATATGGAAAAGGTTAATGCATTCTTAAGTTAATGACAGCAGAGGTTTTGTCTAACTGAGGCTTAGCTGCCTCATATTCAATTTAATATAAGCCTTATAGCTAACATTAAGATATTTAGATTGTTTACTGGATATGTATTTACTTATCCAAGGCCTTAAGTCCTCATTATTTTTTTTAAATCCTGGTCATGCATTGTAGCTTTTTTTGTATAGCTTTAGTGACCTAAAGGATAATATTATATTAAGTTCATATATTTGCAGATACACACTTTTGTACATATTCATGAGACCAATGTGAGGGAGTGAAGAGCGATACATCATGAATTTTTTAGTGTTTACTTCACATCAGATCCATCCAATATAAACAGAATTAATATTTCCCAAGTACTGCTGACAACGCTGTATGTCAGCTTTTGCTTTCAACAGCCGAGATAGATGCCAGTCACTTAACTGTTGAAGCTCTGAGCAAAATAAACATAACAAATAATGTACTAAAATGAAAACCTTCATTCATATCATTCCCTACGTTCACATAACGTAGACAATAACGTTTTACACATAACAGTGTGAACACCTCAAATCACATGGAATCTGATATTTTCAATTCTGATTTGGGTCAACACGACCTCAGTCTGTCGTTTCTCTCATCCGTCACTCTAGATCAGGTTTGCCCACACTTTGTTGGCTTGTGAGCTACTGAGCTACTTTCAAAATGACCAGGTCCAAATGATCTACCTGTATTAAAAAAAAATGCTGCGACGGGAGGGGGGGGGGGGTGTTGCTGTCTGCGGTTCGTGTGACGGGGGGGGACAGGGGGGGTGACGGGGGTCAGCTGGTGCGTAGTTCTCTCCTTTCCTCCGCTCTGTCTCTGACTGGAGGTGTGTGCACACGTGTGTGTGTGTAGGAGCGAAACAGAGGGGAGGTGGGAATGTGAATGCCAAGGCAAGAAAAAAACTAAAAACTTGAATTTCGCGGGGGCATATATATATATTTTTTAACGGTGCGCGATCTACCCGCACTAACCTCGCCATCGACCTTTTGGGCACCCCTGCTCTAGATCAACATTTGTCACGATTCTGCGCTGGCAGGAGTCACTCGGTGACAAGCATCTTCTTCTCCTCATCCTCGTTATCATCTGCTCATGAATTAGTTGGCTTCCACTTCACATCAACTTATAAAGGAAACCTTAAACACTGAACTCAGTGGCCTCTGTGTTTACATCCGTAAATACAGTGGCGTGCCGTGCATTTCACACCTAGGCCTTCAGTGATGTCCTACACAGTCCTACCTGAATTATTCCACCTCTTAATACCATCATTATGACGCCATGGCTCTAGAAACTATACATTTAGACAGAAACGCAGTACAACGTTGCATCACCTTAACATAGTCAAGTACAACAGAGTTATATTAATATTTACAAACATTTAGTTGTAAATAGCAGGCATTCCCAGCAGTACAATGTGCAGTGCCTCTCGGAGGCTGTGAGCCGGGGGTACCGCTCGTAGTTAGTGATTTGAAAGTGGCGGACAAACCCAGCCAAGGCCGTTCTCTTCTCACGATGTCTATCTTTTCTTGAAAAGTTTGTCTGGAAAATGGCATTGTAATTATATCTGCGACCAAATCGATCTCTTCTCCTCCTTCAGCCATTGTGGGTTGAAAAAAAACAACTTGTAGAAATCTACACAAATTAGCTCGTTCAAAGTTTGCTAGCTCTGCCTCTCAATAGTGCGTATCCAATCAAAAGACGTGGACGTGCTGACGTTATCATACGCCTTCTAGGTGGCCCCGGTGTCCCCAACTCGAAATCTGATTGGTTAACGCCACCGTTTTGTCTCTGTTCACTTTAAGCGACAGGCGCCCAAACTATTGATTCTGAAGGCCTAAGGGCAGATTTCTTGGACCCTGGCAACACATCATGGCTGAAATATGATTGGATAAAAGCTCTAACATAAAGGCCAGCCCTCCAAATCTCGATCTGAGGCTGGAAGCAGCGCAACCAAGAGGAAAGCTATGAAATGAAGAGAATAGACTATGGGGAATAATTTAATACATATTTGTGGAAAAAATATATAAAAATTAAATGTAGGCCAGCAGAGAAGGTCTTGCTGGCCCTGACGGCCCATCACTGTGTAAATATGAACAGACAAAGAAAACAAAAAAATTGGATCTGAGCAATAAATCCGAATTGAGCACTCAGGATTGCAATGTGAAGGTAGCCATTAGGAATGTAACCATTTATTTTTTATGTCTGTTCTAGTCTCCATGTTGGTAAGAATGACCTGCTGACCTTCTATGATGGAGATGACCTGACAGCCAACATCCTGGGCCAATACAGCGGCACACGGCCACACTTCAAGCTCTACACCTCCATGGCTGATGTCACTATTCAATTTCAGTCCGATCCTGCCACCAACATCTATGGATACAACAATGGCTTTGTGGTCCACTTTTTTGGTGAGACTGTGGTTTTGCAAATTGGGATAAAAAAAAAAAAAAAAAAAACTTGATTTTCTTCTCCAGTTAGCTGCAATCGATGGCTTTTTTTTTAATGCAATGTATGATACACTTTTAGTGTAACATTTCCATTAAAAGACAGACAAGAAACCAAATAAATGGTACCAAGCGTTGCATGTAAAATGTTAGACATACTTATAACCCAGCAGGTTACCAATTACAAAAACAACTCTATTCGTTCCTCTGTCTCTTTGCCTCTTTCTCTTGATGTGCCTCTGTCTGTCTTCTGGCTTATCCCAGGTGCAGAGGATGAGATAACAACAAACACAGAAACAAAATAATAGGGTACACTTCAACATCAGCTAGTTTTGCCCAATGCTTTGTGTTTTTGGCCCCGCATGCTGCAGTTAGGAAGGCACAGATTGACTGCTGCCAAACCACATGCTGTGTTCCTCCAAGCACACATCACAAGCCTATATTTACATTGTTCTCCCAATATGCTGCTGTATAGTGCACACAGAATATCTTACAGTTATATGTATTCCCTGCAGAGGACGTTGTTATTTATCAATGCCAGGATTTCCTTGAGGAACCTCATCATGTGTCCCTTTACTACAAGAAAATGTAACATTATTTTAGTATTTCTCTATTCCCCGTACCATTCTCTTTCCTCATTGTGTCAGCATAAATAAGAAGGATATCTGTAATTGTCCATTTCCCATTCTGTCTTTCCTACTAACACAACTGCTCCATTGTCAACAGAGGTGGCGAGGAACGACACCTGTTCTGAGCTGCCGGAGATCACCAACGGCTGGAAGAGCACGTCCCACCCTGACCTCATCCACGGCACCGTCATCACCTACCAGTGCTACCCTGGCTTTGAGCTGGTAGGCTCCGAGATAGTCATGTGCCAGTGGGATCTCACTTGGAGCGGCGATGTGCCGAGATGTCAGGAAGGTACTTTCTCCATTTGTTCGCACTGGGAGAGTGAGCGAAAGTAAGAAGTCACAAGAATCCTTTTGGATTCAGTATAAACCGTTTTCTTATATGAGCTCAAGTTTATGTCCACACACATTGTCCGGACTTTCCCTTTCACACGTGTGGCACACGAAAGGAGATTGTCCGTGTCAGATGCGTTCTCTCTTACTGGAAACACTTTGTTTGGTGTTAAGGGAGCGTTGACGCCTGCGCAGAAAGCAGGATTACACGTGATTTGGTCATAAACAACAGAAGTTCCCAAATCTCGTCGACTCTCCAGTAACATTTTCCTTGGCGTCTTTGTGTAAATGACCCCTTTTCTTAACCCTAGGAAGTCTGTTTTCTTGGGGTATCACGCCAGCCACAATAGGAACGCCATCAACACCCATCACACGCTCGCTGTGAATGCCTCGTACAATGAGCGGCTTTATTCACACATGGAAATTACACAGACTTTGTACTAGGGAGCTGGCAGGCTAAAGTCTGTTTGATGTCCGATCTGAATGACTCAGACATTTGCATTCTCACGTACAGCTTCACCGGGTGATCTCTGGATAATTTCAGGGTTGCAGTGCATGTGGTAAAGGGGCCATATGAGCAGACTAGATGATGTAATATCTCTGCTTAATTTTGCATTAATTTGAATCCTTTCTTTTTAAACTTTCAATCTTATTCATTTATCCATCTTGTATATCATTAAGACGTGTCCGTTAGGAATTGTTCATAATCTCAAAAAGTTATTTATCCCTGAAACAAAACGTTAAAAAATGTTTGTATTACTTAACTACCTCTGTTTCTACCACCAATGATAACAAATAATCTTCATGTCTTTTTTGTGATATATCAGTTATGACATGTCAGGACCCGGGAAACGTGGAGCACAGTCGTAAGGTGATCGCAGGCAACCGTTTCACTGTTGGATCGACGGTGCAGTTTATCTGTAATAAAGGCTACATCCTGTCCGGCAGCAGCCTTCTCACATGCTACAACCGAGATTCAGCCACACCCAAGTGGAATGAGAGGCTGCCAAAGTGTGCCCGTAAGTCACATGAGTCAGAAACATACATATGGACACAAACTTACTCAACACACTGTTTGCACACTTTGAATATATGATTTAAACATGTTACTTTCATTTTGTGCTACTTTTTTTTCTTTGTCGACCAGACCAGAACTAATACATATACGTATAGTGAATTATGTATGCTTTGTCTATGACCTTCAAAAGTTAAACAAGGGTTCTTAAATCATTTTTGCGCATCTGCAATAGACACATTTGGAGAACTGCTCAGATTTATAAAGACAATAATAGGCACTGATGATTAGTGGTAGACCGATGCCATTTTGAGATAATCGGCATTGGCTAAGTCAACACCAGAGAAGTTCACTGCACTAACATTGTTTGTTGATGCTGCCATTGGCTGATAAATGCGTTGTTTAGTGCACTTAAACTTATTTTTCATACATAAGTTATTTTCTTTTTTTCAAAGTTGCAAAACATTTTTGCATTACCTGTGAACATTTATTTGGTTGATACGTTGTTTTATTTAAAATGAGTGCACTGCAGACAGACAAGCAGAACTACTACTACAAAGACAATGCAAGACAATATGAGGTTAAAATGATTAATTATGTTTCAATTAAATTCAGCAATTTTGTGTCTCATTTGTTACAATTATTAAATAGTATTCTATCAGATGCAAAAGGACAAAAAACTATAAACAGCAACAATATACCGGCATTATATGTGGGCCATCAGCGGCTCTGCTATTTAAATATCGACATTACAGTACATTGTACAAAAAAAAGGTCTATCTTGCCTTTCAGGTCTCTTTTAATGTTCCTGTTGCCTTTTATACTGTATGTGTTCACACACTTGAAAAAGATGCATAGCAATGTTTTCGTGACGTGAGTTATTGTCCTGCCTCCCAGCTGAAAAGTATGAGCCGTGCAGGAACCCTGGCGCTGCCTCCACCAGTGTGCAGAGCTCTGAAAAGGCCTTTTACCAGGCAGGAGAGATGCTGACCTTCTCCTGCCACTCAGGCTACGAGCTGCACGGTGACTGCCACCATCTACTGCATCCCTGGACACCCGTCGCAGTGGAATAGCACTCCCCCTGCCTGCAGAGGTAAACCATGATAACTGTGATATTTCTAAAATGTAATATTGACATCATGTTAATAATACACATATGATAATATCGTGTAAATAATCCAGCACCTCTTAATTAACTTCCATATATTTCATTCATTTGTTAAAAAAGAGACACAACGCACAACGCACAAAGTTAAAGATGAGTTTGACTGATAACATTACTTATGTATTTATTTTTCTTCTATAGATATCGCAATAATATTGTTACCTGTGAATAATTTTTGGCCACGATAATCATGTAGTGAATATCTGACCTGGTAACAGCCCTACCTCACACTGTAACAAATTTTAACAACAACATGTTTTACAATTGACATTTGGAAACACAGTGCAATCTCGACCATATTCCATGCTATTGATTTTGTTGCGTTTTGAGAATGCAAGAACTTATTTGGTATGTAAGTATAATATATAGACTCTGGTGCAAATACTGATTAAACTGCAATTATGTCTTTGTAGCAGCCTCAACCCAACATGTGAACGAACGCAGGCTAGATGGTGAGTTATGTTTCTAAAAATTGTCGCATCATTATATTGATTTTTTTTGTTCATATTTCACAGACAAAATCCCTGTTTTTGTCATTATTTTCCCGTCCTAGTTGTTGATATGGATTATAGCATGGAGGGAACCAATATTGCCCTTGCAGTTTTTATTCCGACTGCAATCGTCCTGGTGGTTGTTCTCAGTATTTATGTCTACTTTGCAAAGTAAGTAGTAACTTAAAACTGCCTTTATTTCATTTGCCATCAAAATGAGCTTTTACAGAATGTTCCCTGTTTCTCTACTCTTTACTCAGACTCCAAGGGAAGACTATCAGAATGCCGACATCCCTGCCACCGTATGACAACATGACAGAAGAGTCAGCTTTCGACAACCCTATATATGAGAGCGGAGTAAGTACAGATGTCATGAACATGCAAGACGTGGATTCACAGAACACCAGTGTGCTGTCTTGATCCTTTCTCATCTGGCTGTCATACTGTTGTCATCTCACGGTTCACCAGCAGAGGGCGCCCTCCACCTCATCTTTCATCACCATGTCATTCATCATCAGTAAGAGCTAGTACTTCTAGCTGATACAAAATCGAAAGAAGAGACACTTTTCCTCCCCTCACTCTGTTGTCATCTTGGATTTTCATACTCCATCCACATGGAGGAGTAAAGTGTGAGACTTGCAGTGCATTATTCACATTGTGGTATGTCATCTGTTACCCCTGCCATATAAATGTATCATTGTGTGTGCTGCAAAGGTGTGTGAAGCCACGTGTGCAAGTCTGCACAGATGTTATTTTTTCAAACAACAACAATGTTATAATGTGTGCAACAATGAACTGTTAAACAAAACATGATTATTTATCATTTCATTGTTTGTTAATAGTGAAATAACTTAATTAAAGTTTAAATGTAAATTTACATTTTGATGGTTGTTATAAAGTGTTACCCTATGAGAATAGTGAATATATGCATAAGTTATCTTTCATTGCTTTTCTTTTTTAACTGCTGGTCTCAATTGCGGCCTCTCGTCTTTTCCCTGCTTCTTCAGCACTGGCAGGCTCATTCTAGATACTAAAACCTGTCAGTAAGTCCACTTTGGCCGTATTGCTGAAGAACGATGAGGTGAGATCTCCTTCTGATGCTAAGAGCTCATCTCACTCACTGTCACTTCACCCTTCCACCATACAGTTGGCATTTTGTAGAGATAGTTTTCTACAAATGACACGATCATTCTGCTGTTTACAGCGCGCGCTCAGTATACAGAACCGTTGGTTGGTAAAGGCCCTGTCACACATATCCGTATGGCAGAAACATGCCGGCGTATATGAAAAGTAGCTTAAAATTAGTCAGAGTCCAAATACGTCCAACTTTTCTACAGCGGTGTTGTAGCTGACGTATACATAACGAATACATAACAAATTATTATACGTATGTCAAACCTGTTGATAGTGTATCACTTACTTCGTTGGGTATTTGTCTGATACATTTTGTATAAGTAAGTGATACTCTAACAATAGACATGCGTATCTGTATACGTTCACTTTTCTGATCCGATCCGATGAAACATTGGACGTATTTGGACTCTGACAAATGTTCCTATACGCCAGAATACGTTTCTTTTTTGGTTTTCAGTGTTAAAAAAACCAGCTTTGGCCTAACTTAGCTTTTAACTTGTTTTCCACTTGACCCCACCCCCACCTTCCCCTTTGCATCTCTCATTTATTCTCATTCTAACATTTCAGTGAAGATAAAGTTGTGTCGTCATCAAACATTAACAATTGTATATGTGTGATTGTGTCATCTACGTCACATGCATATTAGTCACATTTTCATATCCGTGTATTTTAAAGTAAGGATGCACCAATCTGACCTTGTTCAGTCCTGATACCGATACCTGGGCTTTGGGTACCGGCCGAATAACGAGTAGCGATCCTGTACCAGTGCTTAATAATCTGCATGCCTCGCTGTGTGCAAGTGACTACGTTCTTTTATGTGTAAGGCAACATCAGGTTTAACTTAACGGAATGTAACAAATAAATGTATAGATATACATTTACTGTTGTTTGTATTTGGCTCCCTCAGCTGAGCAGCACTTTACTGTTTTGATATTTGCATATTTCTTAAGAAAGGATTGATGAAATAAAGTAAAAGAATAATTGTAAAAAAGAATAGTCAGATTAGGATCGGATACATCCCAATGTGCACCCTAAAGTAACATATCCCAGAATATATCTTATCTTATTTCTGTTTTTGTCATGTTCATACCATATTGTTTGTCTATTTTTTGTATTTTTTTTTGGTTATTAAAATGTGTACGATAATACTGATACAGTATTTCTTATATAGTGAATTGCCAGCACTATAGAGTAGATGCATGTCACACAGGTCACGTGGCATGAATTGAAGATAGAGAACATGCATGTGTTTTAATATGTAAATGTCAAAATCACACTTTGTACTGTCCTCTATCGTTCTGATTCCTTGTTAACTGATTCATGTGTCTGGTCTTTACAGGGCAAATGAAAAAGATTAGGAGGTGTCCATTTAGAGACCTTAAAGCAAGAATTGCTCAAGCTTTGCCTTTTGGGACCCTCTCTGCACTGCTCATCTTTTTCCTCCAACCTTTTTTGTTCCCAAATGATTTCTTTCCATTTTCCCCTTTTGTGTGTATTACTGAAAATATGTCTTTCTGTCCACAGTCAAACCTGTGAATCTGTGGATCACCATGGTGATATTTTTATAAAAGTAAAATGGTGATGACCGTTGGTGATTGTATGTTTTTTGATTACTTTTTTTGATGCCCTTAATCCACTAACAATTAGAGACTAAACTAAATTGTGCTTTGATTGCTGAGCTCTGTTGGATACCGATTCCCCATCACTCCACATTCTTTTGAATTCTCCATCATTACTTTCTTTTCTTTGTGTGTATGGGTCTGCTATTTGTAAATAAACTGCCTGTCCAATACGAGTGCCTCACTACTGAATATAACCTGAGAAATCACGTGTGAAAACGTTTGTAGAACTGAAACTTTTCGTTTGGCCTGACATTCTTAGCATTCCACGCTGTATTCAAGTATTTTCCATCATACAGTGTCTCTTCTAGAAACGAACAGAAAGTATGCCGGATATTTTCCGAGGAGCTGATGCGTGGTTCCAACTGCGTCCAGCCTCAGAGGACTTCTCACATGGGACCCATCAGCTATGCATTACGTTATTCTTCTTACGTCACACTGTAAAGTCTGCCTCAAAGGATAAGAAGCAATTTGTCCATTTGTGTATGTTCCAAAATGTGGTTGCACGTCGGCATCATCGAGATATAAGCGAGTGAAACCCTGTGATAACATAAAGTGAGCATATGATTTCCCCAACTCACTGATGAAGCCAACATCAGATTGATTCCTGCGCAACTCAACAATTGAAATTGTACAGTGTGCAAAAAAGATCCTCATGTGACAGGGTTTTTATTCACTTTGTTGTGGTGCATCTGCTTGTGTTACATTTGTAGATAGACTTAATATCCTTTGTGCATATCCTTTATACTCTAACAAATTTTTCTTTCAGCCTCAAAGCTGGTGCAACCACACCCAGGAAACCAAATTACCTTCAAATATATATAATCCCCTGATTGATAATAAAATAAATTGTTGTTTAAAGTATTGTCATTGACTCATTGAGTAAATTATGAGTGTTGTTCATTATTAAAAATACACATGGCACTAAATGCAGCATCATAAGCACCATTATAAATTGAAGCCATAAATTGTTCAAACCAGTTATCTGCAGTATGTGTAATTGAAGAATGCATGTTAATATGGAAGGAGGCACCATATTAAAATGGCCATACAGCTCTTTACCTCCAGATGGCAGCATGGTAACAAGTAGGACACGAGGAGAAGTTAATATTCTAAAGCTTTTTGTTATACTCATACCGTAGTTCTCATTCAATTTATAGTGTGTACATTTCATTTCTCCTAATTTTCTGTTTATATTTAAATATTTTTGGAGTCCTGACATCTTTATATTTATTTTCACTCCTGACATATTTTTGACCGTTATATCTAACACACAAAAAAATATTTATTGAAAGTTAAATAAGACATGACAAAAGAGGACGTATGCAGAAATGTTGGGACTGCTGGAAGTATCTTGGACTGTATTGTAGACTGCTGAAATGAACTATTTTCTTTTAAATATGGGAGATTTACAAACAATTTGTATTTTTTTGAGTAGGATTATTGAATGTTAAATACACCAAGTTGTCAGAGTTTAGAGTTTACTTAGATCCACATTAGCATGCAACAAGAAACAACCTTAAACATGTAAAGATAAACCAGATCCTCAAAGTTCAAATCCCTGAGAGTGATTTTCTACACAGGGCAGGGCACACAGACTTCTTTACACTGTTTTGACAGCATACAAATTATAATCCACGTTCTGCCTTATTTCTGTCAGTATACTTCCTGAGGGATCTGTGCTGCCAGATTATTCTTTACCAGCGACTCTGGTCCTCTGGTTGAATTTGCATTCTGCTAGTTTATATCTGATAAAATGACTGATTATAGGTGCAGCCAAAAGGTTTTTTTTACGACCAAGTAAAGCTTTTTTGTTTTTGTGCCTGTGTTTATGTGGGAGCTGGTTTGTCTCAGCGAGTCGTTTGGGGAGCAGTCACCCGCGGTTTCAGCTGAGCTTTCACTCTGATGCAGGGGGCACGAGCAGTCTGAGCCATTAAAATGTAAATTTCCTGTGCAGTCGGTCAAGGTTGAGGAAAAGGACCACAAGTGAGGATTTGCTTATGTGTCAGCTCGTTCTCTTTGTTCACATGTTAATCAGCGACAGACTGACTCAATGTCTGCTATCACACAAATGAAGAATGCCACTGAGGGGGGGGGGGGGGGGGGGGGGGGGGGGGGTGTATAATACAAATATATAATAAAGCACAAATAGAAAAATAAAACATTGATTGCTTCAAGGTTGGCTTGCAGCTGCTGTGGTTTATACCCTTTTTATGTGTGTTGTTTGAAATTCAAAATGTAAACCTTTTTAATGAACTGTAAGGCCGCATGTGATTCAGTTCCATTAAATGAAAACAATTAGAACTTTCTACTTAAATTCAAGCAACAGTCAATCAAAATACAGATATCTCATCACTCTTATGACCAGCTCATAACTATGGAAATTGTCTCATAGCACAAATAACTAAATTGAACAACAAATCGCTTCTGATGTAAACCTAATAAAAAAGAACACCATCTGTCAAGGTTTTTGGATTATATATTAATACTTGCTGTATCCTGATTTGATATTTCTTAATGTTAGTATATAGGCATATATAGCAGGGCCAGGAACCCTATTGAAAATGTAAAATTGTGTTTGCAAAAATAAACAACTTGCACATGAATAAACTAACTTTAACTGTGTTGTTATGTAGCACAATCTTTGTTAAAATAAAATCCATTGCTCCATTGTTATCGGAAGAGAGTTGTATTATAATGCCAGTAGGTGGCAGTCTATTACCAACATCTTTGTCCAAGGGGGTCAGCTGCCTCAAGTGCATCATGAAGACCATCTCCAACACTTAATACTCCCACCATGCACTAGTGGTGGGCCTGGCTGCTTGGTGTGGGGGGGGTAGGTTACAGGACAGGATGGTTCACAATTAAACTAAAACGTCCTGCTCTCAATCCAATGGAGACCAGGACATGGCAATTAAGCCACTAATACTGCAGACCATTAGACCTCCCTCTCTGTGTCGGCAGCCCCAGGGCGTACAGTACGCTCACCATGGAGCTGTGGGATGCATATTATGAGAGATAGTTTAATGTAATGACCCATTCAAAGAGCTCTAGTGTAGTATTCACCGAGTTTTAGGAGTTAGGGAAATTCCGCAGCATTGTATGCCCAGTAAAACACATGGGTGAACATATTTATAGAAGGGGGAGACAGTATTTTGTCATTAAATATTAGCAATGAGTTCTCAAATGATTGCTTCCACCGGTCACAACAGAGCAGTTATAGTGGCATTCTTTTATTTTATTTTAAAAGAAAAATGCAAATGTTTCCTTTCTGTCTGTTTAAGTCTCACATTTGAGGTTTAATCAGATTTATCAGGGCTTTGATGGTTCACCCTGAGGCTTCTTTCATTTTTTTTTTTTTTTTTTACTCTTCTGTGTTTTTAGCCAAGATTGACAGGAAAGCTCTCCCTCCCTAAAGCATGATTCCATTAATCTGATTAATGTGCCATTAAAACAGTATAGCAGCAGAAATATCAACTTAGTAATGGAGCCTGGACAGGTTAAAGCTGCCTCTCATTTAAGGTACAGTAGGTGCAGGAGAAATGAAGGTTGTAAGGTTTCTTCACTGAGGTTGTGACCTTCACAAGCCTGAACTTTGTTCACATAGACCTGCAGTATATGGGCCTCCATATTTCATTTTTTATAGCTGGCTTGTGTGTGCTTTAACCATTAGTAGAAACAAAGTACTTGTGCTTTACATTTCACACTGCTACTGTCTTGTTATTACACCTACAAACCTTGAGTGGCTTTTTCATGACAGTTTAATGAACAATATTCCTGCAATTAGCTTTTCTTTCTGCTGCACTACATATTTGTAATAAATATAATCAGAAATATACACAGAGATTTGAAATTTCAATTAATGACTGAGGGTAAATGTGTATGTATACAAATACAACATATCATTTTAATAATAATGTAAGCGTTTGCTGGAACTCAGTGGGTCATTTCACTGTTTCAACATTTAAATGAAGTGTAAAAATGGTGTCCAAGGATGAAAGACCACTGAAAAGGAATTTTCTCTTCGATCTTTCAATCTAACAATTATGTATTTCTTCGTCTTTATCCCTTCATTGCTCATGTAAGAAAATCCTCCAGTATGCTACTCTGCTGTATTTGTTACGGAACCCGGGAAGGGGATGGCTGATGAGGCAGGCAGCCGTGTCATATCGCACAGACAGGGCTCACTGTCTTTGTTATTACAAACTGCAGCCTCAGGAAGCCATTTTGCACAAAACAAAGGGTAAGCCCTCAGCACGCCCCTGGTGTTGCTTGATGTGGCAAGATGCCAAATCTCACTCTCCAGCATATGTAGGGGGTCAGGGCTTCCCTAATGCCCTGAGATCACTGAGACTCATGTAAACAAAGAAGTGCTGGAATTATCTCCATCTCCAACCTCTGGATCCACTCCTGGCACAGCTGATATCAGACAGAGAGGGAAATACATTTTCATTTCCACCAGACATTCTAAAGTAAAGTACTGTGAAAAGGGACAATGTGCCTGTTTCAGAGGATATCTTGATTCACATCATTTGTTTAAATGGAAAAAATACATGAGTATATGTCTATTCTTTTATTTTTGGGGGGGATTTGGGGAAAATGTGCAGAATTGCAACAGCGGGTCTTAGAGCTTACAAATATCACCACTTCCACATGAACAAGTCCATAGATTATTAGGCAATGATGATTCAACTATATCAAAAATATGTATAATTTTATTGATATTAAACTGTTTTTATCAGCAAAATAAAAAGTGAAGTCTCATAAGATCAGCAGTTTTTATCATGTCGTGTTCAAAGTCACTTAAATCCACTTTCTTCATTCTGATGCTTGGTTCGAACTTCGTGCAGACCATGCCTACATGCCTAAATGCATTGAGTTGCTGCCACGTGATTGCCTAATTAGATATTTGCATTAATAAGCAGTTGAACAGGTGATCCTAATTTCTTATTGTCTGTTAACCCTAACCCGTTACAGAATATGTTTAGTGGGGGACAGCCATGTTGTTGAAACTTGCAAATTGTACAGTATCACTATTTTCCACCAAAAATGTGGCTATGATACAGTTTAAAGTCTGGGGGTGTTGATATATATAGTGTTTGTTTTATTTTTTTTACATTCCGTCAGAAATATGTACTACTACACAGTTTCAAATAGATGTTGCAATTTCACGACTGTGGGCCTCAGAGGTTTTAACAACCGTTGTGTGTAAACTGTGTTAAGAGATTTCTTACAAAATGCCATTCACTGCCTCTCGTGAGGAAAGGTTGTTGATGAGGCTTGAATGTTTCTGCACAGGTTATTGAGCATGTGAAACATATACACACCTCTTGTTTTTACATTGATATCACATCTATTACAATTCAGAATAGATTTGGCTTTACATGGCTCATCGTGGTTCATGTTTACCTCCTCCTGCACAACATGTCCAGTCAGACGCAGCCGGAGGTGTTTTGACTAGTGGGATGTAGCAGGGGGAACACACTTCTTGTACTTTTAGATGTAAAGTGGAAGTGATTACTGGCAAAGACATATGCTACGTGATGATTAAAGGTTAAATGGTGTAAAGGTAGCATTTAAGTGTTGATGATGAATGGATGTAGAGGGAGGATAAATTATTGTGACGGTGAATAAAGCTGGATGTTGTTGGACTAGGCTGGTCATGTGGAAACCTCAGAAGGAAAATGACTCAATGGTGAGAATGTCTTTTAGCCTGTGTGTAGCCCCAGAACAGAAGCATGGAGGAGAGGTGGTAAAGGTATGCACAACATTGAGTGTTTAATAGGAAATGAGTGCACTGGGTTCGAATGTTGTCAGGCGATTAACATTCGAAATGGGTGCGAGCAACCGCTCTGGATAAAAAAGATAAATAACTGTTTTGCTGATGTGGTTGCATAAAACGAATAGCCCATGATTGCTAAATTTAGTCCAAATGAAATCACCATATCATCCACATTTTTTATATTTTTTGATAGGCAGGGACACAGAAATGGGGCAAACCAGAGCCGTAAAAAAATAATAATAATAAGGAAATAAACGAGACGCAAAGCGCTGCCCTATGCCCCCGTCACGTGACACCATAGCATCCAAACTTTTTATCGTTGCTTTTGAGCACTCAGGGTGAGTTTCTAATTTGTGGGAATTATTAATTACGAATGGTATAACAAATACACATCTAAAGATTAAACATATGTGTTCATAACTGTATCAATAGAACACATGTGAGAAGCTCATGGAGCACCGGTACTTCTTCCTTTATTAGTTGGTTTAAGTCCTTGCATTTGACTTGTTAAGCAGTTTTATTATTGTTCCCATTGTAGTTCTGTGATTATTTCCATTTATTTTTATTTTATATGCCCGGCATGAATGAAGTTCTGTTTTAATTGAAATTGACTGAATTAGATTATAAAGTTGACCCAGCTTCTCTGTGTCATATGTCAAGTAAGGCAAGCACAATTTTACATAATTTATTTGTTCTTTGAAGAATTGATTCACGTTTAAAAACTTGACGGAGACACAGAAAAAGCAAACAAACAAAAAAAGCTTAATGTAGATGTAGATAGATGGCGTAATGGCAGAAATAAAGGTGCATTTGCAAATTAACTCGGTTTACTTTGGCTGATGATCATAAAGGTGAAAGGTAGGTGGGTTGAGAAGCTGCTGTTAACCAGGTAGAAGAGGGCTTGACAGGGGCGGCTGGAGGTAGAGCAGGTTGTCCTTTAAAAGCAGGTGGTTCCATACCCGGCTCCTCCTGTCCACATGTCTCCGTGTACCAAGACTTTGAGCCGATCATTGCTGGCATTAGTGTGTGTGCTTGTGGATGGGTGAATGAGAGGCAAATTGTTGGGTGCTTTGGATAAGCTTTACAGATTCTCTCTCTACCAGACTCCACGCTGTTTTGCTCCTTCAACAATTTAATTTAGAGTTTATTTGCTGCTGTAACACTAGAATTTCAGTCTATCTATCTATCTATCTATCTATCTATCTATCTATCTATCTATCTATCTATCTATCTATCTATCTATCTATCTATCTATCTATGTCTGTCTGTCTGTCTGTCTGTCTGTCTGTCTGTCTGTCTGTCTGTCTATCTATCTATCTATCTATCTATCTATCTATCTATGTCTGTCTGTCTGTCTGTCTGTCTGTCTGTCTGTCTGTCTGTCTATCTATCTATCTATCTATCTATGTCTGTCTGTCTGTCTGTCTGTCTGTCTGTCTGTCTGTCTGTCTGTCTATCTATCTATCTATCTATCTATCTATCTATCTATCTATGTCTGTCTGTCTGTCTGTCTGTCTGTCTGTCTGTCTGTTTGTCTGTCTGTCTATCTATCTATCTATCTATCTATCTATCTATCTATCTATCTATCTATCTATCTATCTATCTATCTATCTATCTGTATGTCTGTCTGTCTGTCTGTCTGTCTGTCTGTCTATCTATCTATCTATCTATCTATCTATCTATCTATCTATGTCTGTCTGTCTGTCTGTCTGTCTGTCTGTCTGTCTGTCTGTCTATATATCTATATATCTATATATCTATATATCTAGTTGCTATATGAATGTTGTCAATAGGCCAGATATGTTATTTATTGTTACCGTAAAGTTGTTAGAAAACTAATTAATAATTGGTTGTTTCAAAAATGAATGTTGTACGTTTGAATAGGTTGGATATGTGTAGCTGCCCAAGAAACCGGGTTTTTGTATGTAGAAAAAAAGTGTCTACAGTCTACTCTGTATGCATGTGCGCCTGCAAGTGTCTGTGTGTGCGTATGCGTGTGCGTGTGCGTGCCTGCGTGTGTGTGCGTGTGTGTGTGTGCGTGTGTGTGTGTGTGTGTGTGTATGTGTGTATGTGTGTAAGGTATAGAGATCACACTGGTGTATTATCTGAGCTGGAGCAAGATAGGAGATGTTTTCCTTCCAGGATGCTGGGCAGGTTTGAGATTGAAGGGTCTGAACAGAGGGGGGACAAAAGCGAGCGAGCCAGAGGGCGGAGGGGAGTGGATGAGCCGGTGAGATGATAATGCAGCATGACACCTCTGAAATGAATCCCTGGTTACCATGGCGAAGAAGCGGGATGGGACAGTCTCAGGAGCCTCAAATAAAGCCAGCTGTAAATGATGTTTGATTAGTATTTAGATCATGTTCCCACTCAGCAGAGACATTTTGTCAGCTGCTTGTGCACCAGTGCATCTGCTATTGTTAAGCCTACAGCAGCCGACATGAAACTTACAACTCTAATTTTTACAGTATATTAATTTTTATTACGAAGCGTAAAAAGATGTATTGTTCCTTTAGCCTTAAAGTGTAGCTAGATATATTATGCAGTCATTAATATAAAAACTACATAAGATGCAACTTGCAACACTAGTTTGATACTGCATGGAATATTGTTAGGCACTTATTAATTAAAGGGGGTAGCAGTTACAGTATTCAACATTTTATTGCTGTTTCGGAAACAACAGAAAAGTAATGAAAAGAAACATTTATAATTCTTTCTATTATTTGAGATTGAATTCACCTATGGACTAACGTTTCCAACACAGGTGCATTTGGGTATCGTAGCTGATCCATCTTATATGTAAATTTGCAGCAGAAAATCCTGTTTGCTAGAAGCTTACGCGCAGGGAGGTTTCTGTCTGTGCACCACATAGCAAATATAGAAAGGGAGCCGTCTTATTTACTCATGCACCTCAGCATGTTAAGTAGATTTTATTTCCATTGTTTGCCAATTAACCAGGGCATTTTTATATGTAAATTCATACTTGTGAAAACTAAAATGGGTTTATCTAAATATAGAAAATGTGATTATTTGCATATTCAAGAGGGTATTATAGGAATTTGAACTACCAAAGTCAATATAAAGCATATAGCTGGCGTATGTGCCTGGTGCAAGGGTTGATGTTGGGTCAAAATGAGCTCCTACTGCTACGTGAAGTATTACTTGGTGCCTTGAAGCCTTTGTGTGCCTTTTAGGTGACCTACTATGGGAACAGGGCTTATTTTGTCAAAACTACGACACAAATTCCACACAACCACAAGTAGCAGAACACCTTGGATTTTTTGCAAAAAGGAAAACCTTCATTCAAAATTAAAGAATGATGTATACAAACCCAATTTTGTCACCATATTGCACACACGTGTTTTATACGACTGGATTCTCTTTGAACCGGTTACACACTGCTGTGCTCAATCCAAAGCACTTTGAACATTTCTACTTTTCTAATGAAATACTGTAGTCTGGGTTGGATTTTTTTCCGGAGATATTGTTAGAAAGTACATGAATATATTGAGCAAACACAATGCAAGTGACGCACGCTGATGGAAATATTTATTCCTCTCCACATTGTAATAGTCAACACAGCTTGCATTTTGCACTGAAAATAATAACAGAACATATTCTTAATAAGATATAATACATAAACACAGCAAACACATTTGTAGAGACAACAAAGAAAGCATGCATTAAGGTATTTCTTCCATTGCTTATGCATGTTTTTGAAATAATGCCTCTCGCTGCTACGTTGGCTTCCATTGTTGTTGTAAACAGGAAGTCACCGGTGTTCTTTTTATAGGGCTCATATCCTGATTGATCCACAATTAAGCAATTAAGTGTTTGGCCAGTTGGTCCATGGGTGTGGCATTTTGAATGGCAAACAAGTGACTTTCTAGCATTTCAATAACCAGACCATACTATGTAGTATGCCTTCAACAGATTTAGTATGTCCCAATACATAGTATGTCAAAGGCAGTATGTCAAAAATACCAGGATGTCCTACTGCCTCCGGTCGCATTTTGCAGAATGCAAGTCAGTCTGCCTTTCAATATATTCTCAACCACAATCCTTTGCACAGGGGATATAAGCGGGAGGGTCGAAGTAGTATGTCCCAATTGTATGCATAATGCATGTAACAGTGTACACTTTGTAATGGCAGCTGCATTATGTACTAAAAGTGAAAAAGAATAATGCGATTTAGAATGTATCCATGTCAGATTCCTGTGTCTTAGGTTGAGAACCTTGTACAAAAAGTGTCACGTTGAATTGCAAAGTGCAAATGTGTTTAGAGTTTGGAAGACTAGAACCAAGGTTTCATTCAAAAAGTGCTTTATCTGTCATTTTAGTGTGTTAGCAATTAAAAAAACTGGACCAGAAGAAGACATTAGGAACTTTGAGAAGATGGACTATGCCGATATCTAGACTGCTTGCCCTGTGTCTTAACAGCTACCACTGCTGCCTTTGCACTTGTCTGTTCTCTTCTGTGAGCCAGGTCACCGATGGACTGCTTGCCTAGCCGGAACTAATCACATCTGACTGCTATCTGTCTCCATCAATTACACACTATGTGCCTCTTGGCCTCCTGTTACCACACAGTGAAAAATATCCTATCACACACCCACAACAGACACCTTCTGAATGTGTGCAGAGCAGTTATTTTGGTAAAGCTTGGCTTTAAGATACAACACAACTTCCATTCATTCATCTATTCAGTCATTGACTTTAGCTGCTTATTCCGATTGAGTGCCATTGGTAAGGAGGAGTTGGGAGTGGAGGGGAGGGGAAGTGGGTCTACCTCAGTCAGGTCGATCACAGGGCTTACACAGACAGACAATCACTCACTCACACTTACAGTCAGTCCTACTGTTATCGGCTGACCTGACCTGCTTTGGACTTTAGCAGGAAACACAACCTGAAAGAAGATGCAAAAGCAGGTCAAGGTAATCACTGAGCATCCTTTTCAATACATATTAAATAGCTCTCATAAAAGAAAATCATTCCAGTGAAACACAACTATTGATAATGTGTGTTTATAAATGATAACACCACACTTAGTTTAATGCTAATTCCCATTGATGACCAATTCAGTGTGCTTGTGTCATGAATGAAGTTGTCATTTGCATCAGATTTTATCGATGCAGAACTCAATACCGATTAAACTTCAATGAAATCATTACCAGCTCAAGAAATGTCAAGCTTGAATTGTCTTGCGATCCTTCCGTCATGTTTTCTACTGCCCAGAGTATTATATTTACATTGCAGACGGATTCAGTGAAACTAAATACAATACAAATAAATGTTTCAATACAACCATTACTACCTTCTTTTTAAAGATGAATAAAAAATGTTATGTTATTTGAACATAGTGGAACCAGAAGAACAGATTGTAATGTTTTTCATCTCCATCTTGTATGCAGTGGTGGAATATACATTCATTTACTCAAGTACTGAACACAAGTACATTTCTGAGGTACTGTACATTTATCTGTCAGCTTTTGTTTTTTTTTACAGTTTAAGATTTTTTACATACAAAGCACTTTAAGAGTTTATAAAATATGTTTTTCTTATAAATGAAAGTACAGCTGAAACCATTAATCAATTATATCAATTAGTCCATGGATAGAAAATTAATTAGCAAATTCTTTGACGATTTAAGTCATTTTTCACGTAAACATTTTTCATGGATTTAGCATCACAAATTTAAAGGTTTTCTGATGTTCTTTTTTAATCATTTTGATGTATTAGTAATAATGTTAAGTTTTGGACTGTGTTAGGACAAAACAAACATAGTGAAGGTGTGACTTTGGGTTCTCTTTGTTTGTGACGGTAAACCAAACAATCAGAGATTAACAAAGAAAAACATTATCTGCAGAATACTTGCACTTTTATACACAATAGTTCAAATGAGCTACAAGAGTAAAATCCTGCTTTTTAAATATATTGATATAGTATAACAGTCACTACTCTTAATACTTTAAGCACATTATCCTGATTATACTTTCATACTTTAACTTAAGTAATATTTGCAGGACTTGTTCTTGTCACAGAATATTTTTTAATTGTGTTTTAAGTACTTTTACAGACAGATGTAATGTATCTGAATATTTCTCTCTCCACTGCTAGTATATTTGATCTTCTCCTGTACACTACCTTGGCCATTTCTCTTCTTCATCCCCTCCTCTTCCTCTTGTTCACTGTCTGGTCCATGTTGCATGTATGGGGGATGTCTGACAGAGACAGATTGCTCAGCCACAGCTTAAAGGTGACTGCCTCGCTCCTTGTTCCCTAAAGCGCTGGATCATTGGAATCCATCACGAGCAGTAGCACTGGTCTCCATATAGACAGATAACATAGAATAGACAACAAGAGACGGGCAGCACAGCCGAGAAGAAGTGCGGACTATATCTAAAATGTTTGGATAACAAGAGAGTGTGGAACCACGAGACTGGATGAAGGTGTGTGGGGGTGCAAGTGCCGAAGAGAACCAACGCAGAGGAGGGATGGAGAGAGGGCGAATGCTGAAGAGCTTCACCTCTGGTCTCAGAGCAATGTACTGGGGGGGGGGGGGGGGGGCACGTGAATGGGGGGCATTCATCATTATTGGCTCGTACCTCCATCCCTTGCTCAACCTGACATCCCTCCTACCGTTGACATAAATCATGATTTCTCCATAATAGATCCCCTTTCCGCCACGTAGGGGAAGAATGCGCTGTTTATATCGATCTCAGTGTCACCTCGCTCCTCTTTCCCACATTCCGGCTCAGCACAGTGATGCATAATCATTATCAAACATTACTGATTTGGAATTTGCGGGATGCCAGGTAAAGTTTGTTTTTACACAGCTTAATTTAGATGCATGAGATACAAAGAGGGGTAAACAATACTGAGTTTGCAGAGCTTGTGCATTGGTATTTTCCTTGGAATTTCTGTTGGAGCCACCAAGACTCGTAACTATCAAAAAGATAGATAAAGAAAAAAGCAATTATCTTGAGCAAGCACTTTTATGTTGTCTGTTAGCGTCCTAAACAAATACAAAAATGTGCTTAACCCGATGCTTGAGGCGCAAACACCCAGCACCATAATAAAGTGGCTATTTAAAAATAATAATAGGAAATATACATACATAATATTTTCTCATCCAAATACACATAAAAATTTTGACCAAAACCATCTCATAAACCTTAACGTTGATAAGCAGTGCCTTACAGCATGTAATGATGAACAAAAATGAACAAAGAGGACACATCAGTTTAACTCTGACCCAGCTGAGCAGGTATTTAAACATTAATAACTCCATTGTTAGTTTGAAGTTCAAGTTCATTTATCAAGTGCTCTACTTTTATGCCATTAGCATACAATACCCCCTGCTGTGCACCTGGACTGTGGCCAATTTGAAGCAAGTATCATCTAATGGCAACAAAGAAAAAATACATTTGTAGGGTAGTGGAAAGGATAATTATTATTGAAGAACCTTCTAAGTACCAGAAGAAGGAATTATAGTTTTGCAGCTGTAATTGTCAACTAAAATCTTTGCTATGGAAGCAGCATACACACCACAAAAAATGATCAAAATCACTACCTGAATCATTAAAAGTCATCAATATTTAATTTGAGATCTTTTTATAATGAAACATTAAAATTTAATATGTTCTTTAATATGTTAACCAGGGGGCACCACGGTACTATATTTTACAAGTGTCTTGATTAATCACTTAGGAGCAAATGCATTTTCAAATTATACTATAATTAGTCATTTTATGTTTCAATTGTGGCTGAAGGAATGAGGAAAAGCCAAAGGAAATTTCCATTGAAAGTATGTGATTCTTTATTTAAATTTTTTTAAATTAGAAATACATTAATGTCCCACAAATCTGCAGTGTTTGCAGATGAATAATTTTAAATAAGGATGTCTAAACCCTCTTGTCTCTATGTTGTTGAAAAAATACTGTAATACTGTATATGTTGCACATTTCATGCTTTACAGTGTTTTACTAGACATTATGTTAATCACACATTCATAATGCTTGAATACCTAACCCCCAGAAAACTTTTCTGTTTGCTGCTGCCTTTTATTAAATCAAATAATTATTAATTAATTTTCTATTAACGTCCTATTATACTTTCGCTTGTTTTTATTTTTAATTCTCTGACTGGTTTTAATTGTATTTAAATGTCCTTATTTAATGAACTTCTTTTGCAATTTGTCGATGCTCTTAATGTTTTATGCAAAGCACGTTTTGCATTGTTGCCGAAATGTGCTATATGAATGAACTTCCCTTTCCTATTAGACAAAATTATAGCAGCGTCCATTTGGAAAGCAAAGTCTAAATACTTGGCTCTGCTTATTGATTCCCCTCTACTTCCTTAATGACTATACTATTCTTATGTTAGCTGGGAACATTATTTCCTTTCCATGCTTTATTTTCTGCCTTGCTGCAATTTTCACTTCCTTTTACACACACACACACACACACACACACACACACACACACACACACACACACACACACACACACACACACACACACACACACACACACACTCACACACACACATACTAAAATATGTAAAATAAATCTCTATTATTTAGATTTAGATATACTGTAATACTATACTTCCTGTTCTTGTGCTTCAGGTTGACTCTCATAGTGTGTCTGCATCAGCATTATAGAACCATTTAATTGTATGGGAACAACAATGTGAAATAAGCTCTTAAAAAGGGAGAGTCGGGACATCTTGTTTTTCCATAAAATCTCCTTTTTTTTAACCTGAACTTAATCTTCTATTTCTATAATTACTGGTCGAATGTCTCGTGCCTAATGAGCTAGGCTAAACTCCAGCCCCCCACCACACTACGCTGGATAAACCGCTATAGACAACAGATGAATGGTTTCATGGAGACTTGGATAGATTGTTGGTTCATAATCACGTTGGTATAACTCTTTGAATCAAAGATTATTAATTTTACTTATGGTGATATAAGGACTGTAAAGAAGTGGAGGCCAAGAAGATGAGGTAGATTAGACTCCTGACAAGCCTGGTTAATGATGCCCAGGCTCTTAACTACATATATGGGGGTTAAGTACTGTATGAGGCCCATACAGATAGAGCCTAAATAAATGATTGCAGGGTTAATTGCTGTGTTCTAGGCTTTTAATAATGGACTCTATTTTTCCTAATGATAAAACATGAGCACCAAAGATCCTTCACTCAAAGTGGCTTTTCGGCCTTTGCTTTCACAGCCCAGATCTCCACACTCCTCTAGCTGTCGCAGCTCTTTCCAAGATAACCTAATTAGGCTCTCTTTTGCTTGATAATCAGCAGCGTTAATAGATACCTTGCTATAAATGTCATAATGGGAGAGCGGAATATTTGGCAACCAGATCCTTGTTGTAGGAGTAAAGTGGTGTAGCAGGGAGTCCTTTCCGAAACCAGCATGATATGTTTTCTTAAACAAGCACGCAATCCTATTCCGCACAAACCTGAGGATATTTGCTTCTCCAATAATGGTGGCTTATTGTTTTTTACACACCAAGGTCACTGAAAGTGTGCGTACTGATTTAAAACTTAAATTGGCATTTTGGGTTTCTACTAGAATATGTTATATTGATAATTTTTTAAAAACACATTATTTTTCTCATACTGTCTGTCTGAATATACCTGTATTCACCCTCTTTCTGAAACGCTCCATTTCAGCACCTGTCTCTTTAAGACCCCCTCCCGAAAAAAAAAACCCAATTTGCTCTGATTGGCTTGTAAGAAAAATTGCTAATTTATGTCCCCTTTAAGACACGATATAGCATCATGGAGGCTTAGAGAGACTCTTGCAGCAACTTGCATGATGCTTTTCGTATAATGTGTGGGGTACTGTATATAGTGCACGACTGAAAGTGTAACCTTACCTCTCTTACAATCAGACTGAGCTAATATTAAGCATGAGTCCTTTAAACCCATGTTTCAATGCCAGCTGTCGCACTCTCTCACTAAGCTGCTAAACTGCTCAGGAGCACGCTGCTTAAGTGCATGAGCACAGTCAGCTGCCTTTTGTCTCATATTTAAATGATAATGAATAGAAGTCACTGCATGGAGTAGTGTGAAGGGTCATAGGGAAATGGTATCAGTTCTTTAATCTCACTGACTGAAATGTTCTATGCAGGTTGAAAGGTAGTATATAACATATTTATTTAATAGTTAAGGTGACGGTTAATTCTATGATTACCTTTAAGGGAGGTCTTGCAAGATGAGTCATATAGAAAAACAGACTGTTTTGTAAAATGTGATGTGTCCAGCATAAAGACAAAAAGATCGTGGGCATATGCATAGGCATATATCACGCTGCAACCGTGTTTCCTAAAAATCACATTCCCATTAAATGAAACTACATTCTCAATTACGTTTCAAGGAAAAGTAATTTTCTGCCAGATTATCTTGCAGTTTTAAACATGTTGTTAACATTATGAATTTAAATACAACTACTTGATTAGGTTAAGTAAAAGATCATGGTTTGTATTAAATAAGTATGTTTGTTACGTAACTTAAGATACGTAAGTTGCAAGGATTTTGATTACAAACGTATTTGTGATCCGTCAATAATAAATAAACAGAATTTGGAGGATAATACACTTCCAAACACAAACATGTATATATATATATATATATATATATATATATATATATATATATATATATATACACACAATATTATTTATTTCTTATTACAACTCATTTAATTGCCATGTTTTCTGAATAAATGTTTTTGTGTGGGGAAAACCCATACGCACTGTCTCTGTCACAACATACTGGGTAAAGAGAGGTTACCAGGCTTGTGCTGCTGTCTGTGTCTGAAACACTTGAAGCGGAAGAGTTGAAGTCACTGCTGGAGATGAATAATGTTGGGATACTGAAACTGGAAAACTACATCTTCGCTTCTTCTGCCACACAGGCATATATGGTGACTACAGAATGCATTACAATCTGGGTAAAGCAAAATCAGTAATGTGTCACATTATACATGTTAGAAATAAATGCTGAAAACATGTGAGAAGACTGTGAATTATACTTATAGTAGGGCATTTTGGAGTTAGAAGGTCAATCTGTACTTTTGTATTTTATTAAATCATAAAACTTTGGCTGGGTGGTTAATAAGACCTTTTTCTATTTATTTTTGCTTTACCTGAACTTCAAATGCTTTAAATGCACACATTAGATGCCACATACAACATACAGTATCGTTTTATCATAAACGTACAATATTACGAATACTGACATTTGGTTTTATTTGGCAAATGATTATCTAATTGATACTCCTTATAGTATCCTCAGTTCCCCAGTGAAAGCAGAAGGGGCAATGCTTTGAAAATGTTCCTCAATATTTGTTTTGTGTGATGATTAAGAAGAGGGGTTTCTGTGTCAGACATAAGTGGATCATTATCACATCAGAGAACATCCACAGAGTAATGAATACCAGTGCACCAGAAGTCCGGCGAGAGTTCATAACCTCAGCAAGCTATGCACTCCACTCTAATTAGGGCTATATGTGTGAAGTGGAGATGGTAATCAGCCAGGGTCACATGACACACTTTTCTCAGGACAGAGTGCCACTTTACTTGTGTAATTGTCCTAATTGTAGCATATCTGAGAGGAGTGACCATGGCTATGGAAGACTCTTTAAATGAAGAGCCCTTACTGTTAATTAAGCAGAAATTCAACAGCATGAGATCCGCCCTGAACATGTTCACTTAGTGGGTTGTTTAAAGGAAATATTTGACATTTTGGGAAATACTTATTTATTTCTTGCCTAGAGTTAGATGAGAGGATTGATACCAATCTCATGTCTGTATGTTAAATATGATGCTTAAGCTAACAACCAGTTAACTTAGCTTAGCACAAAGAATGAATAGCTAGCAGTAGCACTAACTGCAAAGTCCAAAGACGTTTTATTGGATTTCATCCATTGGTTTGTAAGTTTCGCCATCTTGGTTTTTTTTGTAATCAGAAGTGACACGAGAGGGTGGAGCTAAGTACAACCACAAGCTCAACAAGACATTTACAGGCGACCAAAATGTCATGTTTCTTAAACAGAAAACGTGAAAGGATTAAGGTTGTTTCAAAAAGCATGGAGAGCACCCAAACCAGACAATGCTGTGGTAGCGACCGGTCAATCTCAAGCGAGCCACACCTTACAGCATACCCTACATTATCATCTATTATACTCTAAATAAGATTGTAATTTATCAAATGAACATTATGCTGTATTGAAGAAGACTTGAAACTAGATATTGAGACCATAAACCCAATATGAAAATGTTTACTCAAGCAATAAATCAAGTGTGAAGTACGATCATTTTCTCATAGACTTCTATACAATTGGACTTCTTTTCGCAACCTGTGGAGTCGCTCCTCGCTGGCTATTAGCAAGTTTTACAAGTTTAGGGCATTTCCACACAAACCATTGAGACACAACATGTAAAACTGTTGTTCTAACATTTGGACAGAAACAGGCTCTTGTTTCCAGTCTATGTGCTAAGCTAAGTGTAGCTTTAAATAATGTTATGGACATTAGCGTTGTATCAACCCTCTCATCTACTCTCAGGAAAAAAAGTAAACAACCGTATTTTCCAGCATGTCTGTTAAACTTCTAAAACTATTTCAGTCCTTTTTATCGAAGTAAAAGTGGCAATTTTAGTGTACCATACTAACAAAAAATATGAAATTCAGTGCAAAGTAAACACCTTGGCAACTTTAATGTTAAATACTCACAAGTCACCTTATGAGGCACAACAATGTGTAACTGCAAAATATGACTTGGTTATTTCAGAATAGAAATAGACAGGTGATTAAAAAATCATTTATAATGCACAACAAAGCTTAAACACAAACAATGTGCTTGAAATAGATAAGAAGATAAGTGTACAATCTAAGTGCTGAAACTGTCTTTCAATCACACAGAAGGATGGGAGATGGGAGGTGTTAGTAAATGGGGGGGTTATTATGGCAGATTGTGGTGGCTAAAGCCTGTTGCCTCTCCACCTGCTCTCTGTGCTCTTTTACTGCGCTCAGAAACCCTCCTAACCTCTAATGGCAGTTTACTGAACGTTTACCCACAAGTGTCGTAATTTGCTCTAACGACTACAATTATGCCATTTATTTTCTTTGTTAACAAAAAGTATATTAAATGCGAATGACAACATCTCTCATTATAACTTGTATCAGTTGTTGAAGAAAGGATGCGGCTGAATTGTCGCTCGACGACAAGCATTACATTTTACCCTCAAAGCATAACGTGTCTGCAATTGTGTGGGTGTAAACAGAAAGTAGGGCGAGTGTTTCACTACTGACAAAAGCAGAGAGCAAGAGAAACAGGTGAACAAAAGCCAGCAAGAGAAAAAAAAATGGATTGTTGCAAGAGTGATGTCAACAGTCTTGAAGAAGATCATTTTCAAAGCGACTTCCGGGTTAAAGACGTAACTTGTTTCGAAAGGGTCAGTTTGTTATTTCCATGTATTTTAACAAGAGGAAATATTCCTGAGTTCTTAATTTGTCATGAAATAAAGTTAAGCAAAGCAGCTGCTGTTGTATTTAAATAGAAGAATTCAATTCCTCTACAAATCCCTAACAATTTGTCACTCCAGGCTGGCTGAAAGTACACTTATACACAACAAGCTCTGTGCAAAGCACACACTTTACTTCTTATTATTGGGGCATTTCCATCCACACCAGTTGATAAAACAAGCGTTCTAAAATTAATTTGTCTGCCCTTGTGTGGCTCATAACACTCTCAAGTCAGCCCTGTTTCTTATTCACAGGATGGAGGCTCTCTGCCTCTAATAATGGATAAACAAACAAGCGTGACGAGCCTGATGTGTATCACTTCATAATTTAATTACATTTTGATGGGGAGCTCTGCGGGCGTAAGAATAACCGAGAGGGTGCGTTGCTGTCAATGTCATGCACTGCTTGGTATATTAGGATACTGCAGATATTGAACTGGATTCGATTTCATAAATAATCTGGTGTTGATTTGTTTTTCCAAATCTGTTTGGTTTCCCTTCTAATACTCCCCATATGAACTGTAAATGATCTCCCAACACTAGTGGCATTACTATATTTGGTTTTGTCAAATGTGAAGAAGATATGAGAAGGGAGTTCCTTAATTGTTCTTTAAAACAAAATAAATATGCAGGGTTTGAAGTATGCCGATATACAGAATTAGAAAATTAGACTTTTTTTTAGCATTACAACAACAATAGGTAGCAACAGCCTGAGTTGCTTTTTATGTATGCAGCAGCTCCGTTTGCATCAGTATTGATGTTGACCTTTGGGCTGTGACTATGACTCCAACACGCTCTCTGTGCACTGGTGTGAATGGACAATACTGAGCTGCTCTGGCAGGCATGTTTCTGATAAACTAGTGATCTCCCAAAGGCACTTAAAAATGAGCCTGACTTCATTTACATGATAGTGTTGCCACAGTGTCTCGGTGAGCATGCTGGGGTCAGAGAAGTGCACTGTGGCATTAGATGGAAGCACGTTGGTGTTTGGGAGACTGGGGGTGAGGGGTGAGGGGGACGGTGCACACTCTGATGAATACAAATAGCGCACAGCGTTCCTGTTACCCAGCTTTCCTTATCGGAGATGACAACACGTCATGCAGTGCTGTACAAAGATCTCTAGTCTTTGGACAAGGCTGTATCACATTGACACACAGGGGTCAAGGAGCTACAGTATATAAATATGTTTCATTACTGATGCATAGTTGTGAATATATATTCTTGCAAATTTCTTGGCACACGGGAGTATTCGATTAATTTAAAATGTCCTGACACATTTCTGTAGATGCTACTGCACATCCTGCTATTGTACTACTGTTCACACATGATAACCTAACATCAAGATAATCATACAACGTTCACATGGATAATGTTGATACTGATGTGCACACCTGTCATTTACCTGAAAGTCCAAATTAGAGTGAGTTAGTATGAACTAGAGGAAAAACAAAGATTAGAACACATGCGAAACAAAGATGTCTAACAGTCAAAGAGATTCATATGTGGAATAGTTTTAAAAATGAATGTGTAATACACTTAATAGAGTTAAAACAATATTTAAAAAATAAGATGATTAACAAATGTAAAACTAAGGTATGAACACTAATTTTACTTTTGGACTGTTTCAGTATGTAAAATTAAATATGGAAATTAAACTCTGATATTTTGCCCTCTTATAGAAAATATATTTCTGCTTATTTTAAAGGCTCTGAAAACATATTGTCATCATCATCAGCTTCTTGCTATGAGCGATGGGGTCCTACATAAATGTAACATTTTCTGCCAAAGAAAGAACCGTTTTTCTTTTACATTGCCTGTAGATCATGTTGCCTGTAGAACAACAATTCTCTGAAGTCAACATTGTTCTGATTTGCAAGGGAAATGGTTCTATGAAAGAAAAATCTAAACAACCGGTGTAAATCTTTTATTTTAAATGCAAACCTGCTACCTTTTGCTATCGCAATTTTTGGAATGCATTGCACAGATGAAAACTGCAAGTGGATCAGTGTCGCTGGATCTTGGTAAGGTGAGCAATGCAGGCTTGTGTTAAATCAATTAAAATCACAGACACAGTCACAGATGACGTAGCAGAATCTTCCACTGACTGCAACGCTATGAATTTACAGAAGGCACATTGTGTATTCCCCCACTAACACATGCAAAAACTCACCTTTTGAAAAGGATCTATTCTCTTCTTTACTATGCATGCATTGGGTCATTCATTTGAAGACAGTTGGCATTCTTAGTGAAACATGTATTCCCTCTTTCACCCACTAATATACATTATCACAAAAGCAACACAGTAGCTGTGTTTCTATTCAACTGTTTAGCGAATTTTATGCAAAATATGTTGGTAGCGAATAAAGACTAGGCTACTGTTTACTTCAGTCAAAAGTTGTCGCTATGGGCTACGCTATACGCATGGCTGTAATCAGCCAACAGACAGAGTAGAAGAATTAGATGTTGCAAATCGGAAACAAAATAAGTTGCCAAAGCCTTGGACATCTAACCATCTATGAGAGAACAATGGAGAGAGGTCTTCAGGAATTTGTTTCTATTAGGCACGTTTTAATGGTTCTTTCGTGTCAGCCAGTATTGGTCATGTTTCATGCTGTCTGGAGACGAAGACAGGCATTCACACGTTACGAGAATATCAGAATAAGACGCTGACAGCTGAAACAGCTGATTAGTCATGATAGTAAAATGTTCGCTTTGACAGAATTTATTTGGTAAAGGCGTTAACATATTTGAATAAAAGCACCAACATTTTTGCGACAAAGGCAAAAACCACCTAAAGCGAGCGTAAATACTTTTTTGCGAAAATTAGGACGTTTTTTGCCATTTCCATACGGCTTTCGCTGAAGCGATGGGTCAAAATGTGCAAATAATATCTGAATGGAAACTGCCGCTACAGTCATCGAGCAGTGAGTCAAAGAGTGCACGTCCTGCTCAGGGTTAATTGAGTGGAGCAGGACAATCTGACAAGAATCATTCCTTCCATCTTTGTTTTGCTCCACGATTAATGCTCTGTGTAAGTGAAATAAAGTTTACTCTCATGCTGATGGACTGATGGAGGCTCTGGGCCGGGCAGAGAGCACAAAAGTATTCAGTGATTCCGTCAAAACACTCCAAGCATCCACAACACATTCATATGAGCTGTGCTGATGGTTTGGCATGTAGCTATTCTTCTCTGAACGGCAACAAAACAATACCAACAATGTCATAAAACATATATAATATGACTTGTAGTCAGGACATTTAAATGTAGTGGACTGCCTCACTGTGTTTCCATGGTGTCGATCCCTTCTGAGAGGCCAAAGAACAGGTCAGAGACATGAGCAGCAGAGCAGGAGGCTTTTTCTTTTAGACTGTAGGCACACACAAACACGTACACAAGCCCCTTTCACACATGCACACAGTCTGTGTAATTTCCAATTGACCCCATGTGTGAATGGAGCAGCTCATTGTCCGAGGCATTCACGGCGAGCGAGTAGGCGCGTTGATGACTTTTCTATAGCGGCTGGCCTAAAACCGGAACAAAACAAACATCCGAGGGTGAAGAAGAAGGTTAATTTACACGAATACGGCAATGAAAATGTTTAATTGGAGAGACGACGAGATTCGGGAACTACTACAGGTCGAAATTGTCAGACAAATTCAAGGAACGGCATGAGATTCGGCCGTTTATGGCTGAATTACGAGCTAGCGACATGACCACGGTGTAACACTTGGTATGTCGTACCTTCTGCTCGCTTCACCCAGACGCCACCCCTTGCATAAACCAAACAGTGTATTTCCAGTAAGTGAGAATTTTTTAGACTAAAAAATAATATTCATTTGAAGGGAGTACTGTATGTGGAACAGAAATCTGTTGATTCTACATATAAAAAGGAGCTGATCCTGCATACACAAGTTGAAGTGGGAGCAGCCGGCTCTGTCTAGACAAGTCCTCAGATCGAAGGTTTGAAGGTTGAGATGAAAGAAATTTGTGTTTTCTGAATAAGATTCTGCTAATGTTCTAATAGCCCTTGCTGTTTTTCCTCAATAGACCTGCATGCAATTTGCAGGTTTGTATGTGTGAACACAAATGTGATATACCTCATGTGCACATGCTGGGAGCCAGTGCCTGTGCTCTGCACTTCATACTTAACGCCATAGAGAAGGATCAGAGCTCAGCCAGACTGGGAAACACCCATAAAAAGCAGGGGGCCTTTATGCACTTTCTTGATCCCTCACTCTCTTCCCATTTGCTTTCCCCTCCCCCTGCCATGACAGCATGATTAACCATCAGACACACAATAGGGGCACATGTCCCCATAGCCCCGACCAGCTCCCTCGGACCTGTACATCCTAATAAGGATTAGGCAAGAAGTTAACAATGAATGAAGAAGTCCTCCAGGAGCCGCTAATTCTATTCTGCTCTGTGTCACTTTTCATCCTAGACTATTCACAACACTGTGTTTGAACATAAGGTATAATCCTCTTAAATATCAAAGGTGGACAAATCATATTAATTTAGACATTGCTTCCCCTGGCCCAAGGGCACATTATGCACTCGACACAGAGCCCCAACCTCACCATCTGCTCTGCTCTCTAACCTGCCTCTGACTGACACCCCAATGCACTCAACTCTTTATTCTAACAGTCTATATCTTATTATTTACCCTCTATATCTGATGTTTTTATTTATTTTTCTCATAGAAAATTGAATAGACATTACATTAGACATTACAAAAGATAAGGTTTCAGCAAACCATAAATAGAAACTTAACATGATTATATCTCCATTTTGCTACATACTAGTACTAGCAGTGGGGAGGTTTATGATTTCTTAGGTGTTTCTGCTTGTTTCTGTTTGAATACTGGAGGAATCTGAGAGTAAAAATATAAATAAAACATAAAACATTTACACTAAGGATGCAAGTCAGAGTTGATATATTACTCACAAGCATATATTGATCTCAAGCTTATATTTGTTTAGGGCTCTTAGGAAACTGAAAGCATACAACGCTGCTATTCAACTTCAGTTGAATTAGCTGAGCAAAAACAAATCTCAGCGAATCAACTTTGTCTACCTTCACTTTGTAAATGTTTTATATCTCAGATTACAGACAAAAAACACATAAACAGACAGTTATCGTGACCGTATGATAACTCCTCTAACATCATTCATTAAATAAGTAGTACAACGACTTAGAACTGAACATGTCAGACGTACAAAGAGCAGTTAAACTTTTCAACCAGATATTTAAAGAAAATGTATTCCATTCATTGTTAAAACTTGGCACCTATATTACCCACAATGCAACTCAACTACCAATAGTTTAGTCAGCAATTCAGGTGTGTTATGCTAGTAACAGTTTACCCTCGAGCCTCAAGCAGAGATGAGGAGCGGGCTACAGAGGTCTGGTAAGCTCACCTCTTTCTAACTCCACACTCCCAATTTCAAACTTGTAGTCTTCAGACCCTACCGATGTGGACTCATGTGATGTCACCTGAGGCAACAAAGGTTTGAGACAACTGTTTTCACATATGCAGTAGTACTCCCCATGACCTGTAAACAGACCTTGATGTGTAGAATTGGTTAAGTTCCCCTTACAGCATTAAACTAAAAGGCTTTTTTATTATTTTAGTACCTGGTTAGACAAAGGTACAAAGATCAAGTTTGATTAGAAACGTTTTATGCAATCCACATTTAAAATATTTCCCCTTCCCCCTAACTTTTTGTAAACATATTATTATTTTTCTGAATAGAACTGAATATAGGGTGCTTGTAGTAAAAGTTAGATATAAACTTACTTTTTCATTTTAAAATGAAAGTGGAATGTTTAAGAGGACTCTTCCCAACATATAGGAAGGTAGAGAGGTTTTCCAAGAGCAGAGGAATATAAGTGAAATAAAGAACATTGGTCTCATCATTGTCCTGCTCCCGTCACCGGTGTTTTATCTATCCACTTGTGCAGCCAACTTCATTTCCACTTGAATTTTATCAACCTTCTGCTGGCCTCTCAAGGAGCTAGCATACACACTCTGACATGAATTAGCCCCCAGATTGACTGATACTGCTTCACCCCGGGGAATTCACGAGTCCCTGGCTTTTCTTATCCTTCACTCTTTTCTTCTCTCCTCATTTCTTTCGCACCACCGCTCCTGGTTGGTTTTCTCCCTTATGCCCGTCCTTGTCACTCACCTGTCCGTGAGACATCAGGCTTTCCCCTTTGTCTGACGGACAGGTGCTGGCAATGTCTGATGGAGTAATTTGCCACAAATGTGCAAAACATGACTGATCAGAGAAATGTCATCCAAGGTGGCGGAGAATACTAGAACGCCGAGGATGGAGAGGAGAGGTCCATTTTCCATTCATCACAAGTACTGACAGATGGTCCCAGTTCTCATTTTCCATTTTCTATACTAAATCCCCCAGCTCATTAAGGCTCTACATCCTCTAAAGGTTGATGTATTCTCCACTTGAAGTTGGTGCTTAACACTTGAAAAAACAACCTGCGTATTTCAAAGTGTTGGACCAACCTTAAGTTAAGCAATTAGAGAAGCAACACTATGATGTAAACAGTGTGTGTAGAAAGCCCTTGTTCACTGCACTAAATGTTTAGACCCCCTGTAAACAATACTTACATTTAAAGCTAGGAATGGTACTCGGAGAGCACAGACCTCCGCAAAGGCCAATGGTGCAATCGTTGATAGCTGCTTCCGAGTTGTTGTTCTGACTTGAGGGGTCATTTGCGTTGTCCAAGTAAGGAACTAATTTAGTATTCTCACACAACACGAATGCAGCACAAAAGCTCACAATGTTAACAAAAGTGAAAAACAATTTGTGTATATCCGCCCAGTGATTCGGAACCACTCCAAAATGTAATTGGTTCTTCATGGCCCATGCTAAACCTTTCCTCCAATTATTTAACAAAATCAGGCCTAGTATTTTTATTTTCCTGTCAACTCACAAACGGACAAACAGACAGACAGACAAACTGAGCCAAAAACATTACTTCCTAGGGGGAGGTAATAAACATGTAAGTGCTGAGTTTCATTATGACTGAGTGGGTATTCTGTCTTTCAGTCGTTTCAGTTGGTAGCTGATTTTAACACGAGGATACTGACTAAATAAAATGCACTGTAATGGATGATAATGACCAAAGTGTGCTGCATTGTCATCCTTATGAAAAGAATATATTTTTCTTCAAAAATATCTGTTAGCACTTAACTTTTACAGCTTACATTAAAATGTGTTTTTGGTGATTCGAAAACACATTGAGGAGGAATTGTGATCCATTTGGCCAAACCACCTCCGGAGGTAGTTAGGGACGCATTGTGCAATTCAATTTTCAATCCACGTACAACAACTGCATAGGCGGAAATACGGCCGAGCGCAGGTGCGTGTCGCTTCTGGACAAAACCGGTCGCAGTCTTCCGCAGATAGGATCAAAGGTTGACTGCAGTCTTCATCCTTCATATGTCTTCTCCCAGCAGTCTTGACTGCGTTCACGTATCCAGATGATCCTCTGCACAGTGGTGCCACTGACCACTGCTGAAATAAAAGCAGCTGCATAAAACAGTATTCTCCTCTGCTTTCTAGGAAAACGAGAGGAGGATGTGATGTTCGGTTGTTTGAGCCGGACAGAGTGATTGGATCTCAGTGTGGACACTGAAGACACATACTACCAGGTGTAAATGAAATCAGGTTCAATCATATCTACAATCTAAAAACGAGATACATTTCAATGCAAGATGCAAAGAGGGTCAATAGCCTATGTCTTCCCTTTAAATGACTTTTCAACTGTGGCACACACATTAGTCGTATCTGATCCTGGCACAATAATAGTCACAAGTGTGAGAGTAGCCAACAAAGGTCATGAGACAGTAAACCTGTCTGATGCAAAGCCCCGCCGTGTGATGTGATGCCGGTTAATGTATTTGCATCTCCTAGGAAAATGTGACCATGGGCAACATCACTAGAATTAAACCAATTGTATTAGTGAATGCACTGCAACAAAGATGCAATTTACATGAAGAATAAGACTAATCTATACAAAGACAATGACTTTGAGGCTTTGCTCACATGATGTAACACATCGGAGGATCATACCATGCCAATCATGGATTATCTGGGGTTCAAAAAGAAAGAAATTGAATGACGGGAAGAGTTTTTGGTTGCAGGCAAGCAGAGGTATATCAAATCACAGGAGGTACACAACAGATGCAGTGGAATGAAGCAGCCTAATCCCCTGGGTGGGAATAGATTTAGAAATAATTTTAGGGGATTAATAGAAATCAAAATGATAATCTTATATCATACAAACTCTACCCAGGTGAATATATATATATTTTCTGTGTTGCTGAGGAGAGGTTTGTACTTTGTGATAATCATGGCATTCGTTGTTTATTTTAATATTAACCTTTTACCATGCATCATTAGTGTATTAGTTCTTCATGAAACATCAACTGTCAGTGTGGACTGATTCTGTCCTGATGTTGTTTTTATTATCATTACTTTTTATCTGGAACTTAAGCATGCTTTTTCACATTGTGCACTCTTGATATACTCTTAGAGATACGCTGGTGTACTCTTAAAGGAATAGGAGAACACTGTAGGATAACATTACGTATTATAAAATACCCATTAATGTACTACTACACTATTAAAACACAAACTTGCAGCTCAAAGTGATATATTCCTGTCCATATCCCATCTAATATAGTACATAGTGTGTTCTTTTGATAGGATACATATTTATTAATATATTCTAATTGTTTATTATTTGTCACGGCTTGGCTCTGTGTCGAGCTCCCCTCAAACCTTTTGTTGAGACTGGACTGAGTTTGGTTTGCAGTATTTTTCCTCTTGTGTTCCTGTGCTGCCTTTCCCTCCTTTACCCATTTACACACCTGCTGTAAATCAGCCTCGTTAGACCATCCCAGCCGATCAGCTCCCTTCCTGTTCCAAATGTTTTCCCCCTGCCAATCGGCTCCCTGCCTATTCTCCTGCCTAATGACTTCATTCCCCTCACCTGAGCTTCATCCTCTCGTCAGAAGAGGAACATTCAAACAAACCTAAATCAAACCCCCATTCACCTCCACAGCCCCCCGTCCCCCTAAACCCCCCACTTGTGCATATTTGGTCAGATTAAAATGACAGACAGACTCCATAGTTTATAATTAATCTGAACAACATAAATATTTATTGTTATGTAGTTGGAAAAAGAGAAAACTTTCACTGGCAGATTAAGAATTTGGTTTTTGATCAATTCTGTGATTTGTTCTATTGAGAGAAGTTCTTCCAAAAAAAATTGAGCAAATGTGACGTTGTTATTTTGTGTCTTTATTTCAAGTTGAGCAATATTGCCTTTTCTGCAATGGTCAAGGTGTGGCATGATGGTATTTGTGTTGGTGACTAATGGCTGTAAGGTCTCCTAAATAGGCAGCGGGAAGGGGAAAGTGGAATGCAGTGACCCAGGATTTGTGAGATGATAGTTATTATGTTGTTCCAGACATTTTGTATTGGTGTGCAAAGCCATACTGAGTGAAAGTAGAATTGAATATGGTGTTGAGAGTGCATTGGGGTCAGCAAGAGCATTAATGCTTTCAGATTTATGACCTCTTCAAAATGGGAATGCATCAGAAAATATGTTTTGATATATATTTGTTCATATGTTTTGAACATTATCATGCTCTAGTTATGAGCAAAAGGGAAAATAAAGCAGGCTTGGGTCTCCTCACAGTACCTATACAGACAGAAAATTGAGCAGCCATGAAGGGGTGATTTGCCTCCTCCCTGTGTGAAGGAGGCCAGGTTCTTGCAGACACAGAGGATGAAAGAAATCAATACACAACACACAACACTCAGGATCCAACACAAACACCTCAACCAGAGGCCATCTCCCAAAGTCTGCAGTGACCCTGAAATGACCATATTCTGTTATTGTTCCCTCATCTCCATTGAGAGGATAAGACCCACACGGAATTGATTGTGTCTCCACAAACTGGAGATAACCATTGATTTTCTCTCTTCTTTAAAAAAAAAAAACAGGAACGCTTTGTTCAGCTGACAGATACGTCTTCCTTCTCTCCCAAGGTGGAGATACCCAAAAGCATTCTAGGTAAGCAGCAATGCAGTGATTGCCAACCTCATGCTTGAGCATTAGCAGAAAAGGGCATAGTCCAAAGACATACTGTTGTTGGGGAAAAGAGTGAATCAACCCCGCTATCGGCCCCGCAATATTCAGAGACCAGTTTCTCGACAGATGCCCTTTCTTCTCCCCGGGGGTTTGATGCTGATCTCTGACAACTCCTGATGGGAGAGTACAGTGTCATGGCTTCTTTTATCTCTACCTATCTCCAGAGAGAGGAGCCAATAGGTGTGCTATAGCAAGGCCATGCACTGACAAGAGCTCACACAGGTCCTATGATATTATCTGGGGTCAGATGTGACGAATCAGTCAATCACTCCTTCCACTGGTCTCTCTCTCCCTCTTTAATTCTCACTCGCTCCTCGTGGGAACCGGGACATTGCAACTAATCAATTGCTTGCAAATAGCTTTATTGACATGACAAATGAAACATCTGCATCGATCAGGCTGTTTGGATTGGAAATCAGTATGATATGAGATCATGTATTTATTATATTGTTGTTAGCCAAAGAAAACCTTGCATCTCTACATTTCGAGGTTTAGAATTTAGCAGATAAATTGAAGGATTAAATGTTCATTTATGAGTTGAGAAACTTCTCAAGCTGAGTAAACAGTTTTAAAACTAATTGATGTTTATACTAGCTGATGAAAAGTTGATGTTTCGGAGATTTGGACAGTAATGCTATTAATGTTGGATCAATGTACATGGTTGTCAGTTGTTTTGTGATCAACCAGAAAAGGTCTGTCCTTATATGTTTGTCATCATCAAATGATTCATAAATAACCTTAAGTTAAAGGAACAGTTCGGCATTTTGGGAAATAGGCTTAATTATTAGCTTTTTTGCAAAGAGTGCGATGCGAAGATTAATACCACTCGCATATCTGTGAATATTGCTGGAGACAGCAGCTGGTTAGCTTGGCTTACCATAAAGACTGGAAAATAGGAGAAAAGCTATCAAATGTTGCCTTCCTGCATGCGTTTCACCAACTAACACGTGATGCACACAGAAACCTAAGTCAAAATGTTCTTTACATTTATTCTGAAAATTAAAGGAGTCTCTCAGTTAAGTAAACAAATTATCTCCCAATTGAACATGTCATAGTGAAGGAAATTGTTGAATAAAATGTTTTAAATTTCTATATTTTCTCCTTTATTTGTTAATATTACATTTTGCGGGAGATATAAAATGCGTACGCTGTTCTGGATAAAACAGACAGTCCCAGTCGTGCCCTCCACCATCTCCTATAGGTGTTGCCTTGGCAGTGCGAGTTGTCTGGTGGGTGTGGGAGTGAGCCAGAAGACTGTGGGAGGTTTGACTATAGAGCAGTGATGTGCCACAGCTACGTTTGAGATGTGTTTTGTTATGAACATATGTCTTAGTCAAGAGGCATTGGGCTTGGCAGACACTATACTGTGTAAAACCATTAGCATTTTTCTCTGTGCGCACCCTCCACCACCCACCGCACACAGAGGGTGACCAAATGAGATATGAATAATCTATTTTGATCCATATCAGTTCATATTTACAACGTGTATCTGGCTGAAATAAAAAAATAACAGTTGAATGTTTTGATCTCAATTGATTTCTTGATTTATATTAGCTTTGTATATCTGTTGTCCTCAAATAACAACAGTTGACTTTGACATATGAGATAATGTTTCACAGCAGATCAGTTACAAGGTGTAAAGTATAAGTGCAGAATATAAAAGTGCACCATGTCTTTAATGTTATAGTGAATGGAGTTCGGAAAATTCTATTGTACCATCCCTGCACCTCCCTATCGTGTGACCAATTAACTAATTTGAGGAAAATACTATTTTGTGGCCATAATAAAGCCCTAGGGTGTGATGGAAGAAAACAGATTAGCACATTAGCATTGAAGGGTCTGAATGAAGACTTCTGGCTCTGCCTCAGGCCCTGCTGGCTATCAAAGCCACTGCTGCTCACATCAGCAGACAATTATAGAGCTCTGTTTTTGCCTTAAAGAAAAAAAGATTTTAATATCAAACTCTCACACTCTGACATTTGTGCATGTTAATGTGGCAATAGACAACTTTTCAATGTTTTCAAGTGGTGTTATTGTTGACGCCACTGTTGCAAAGACAACCGGATCGCTTTCCCTTTTCTGGGAGCCTACTACTACTGACAAAATCAGCAACTTATTCACACCATCAGAGAAAAAGCAAGAAATGTATTCAAATATATTATATCTCTCTCAGTCTCTCCATCGCTACAGCCGAATGAATGTGCCATGACGTCAGCAATCTGGTGACTTTTTTACCGTCTTTTTGAGCGAGTGCTAGCTACTTTTATTGGAAAACAGCTGGCAACACGGCACAGGACACATTGCATTTTGTTTTCCACAGTTACTTCTGTTGTTCCACCATCACCTATTGGGGATAGTAACTGCAACTACAATTTAGAGGAAACCGATATAAAACGCCGATGGTTTCACTGTTACAGTGTGAAAATCGACATTGACTTCATAATAACAAGTTACAGCTAAAACCTTTTCTATTGTCACTTTAATATTACACTATAAATTGAATGCACACAATCTACAAACGTCTGGCTTTCTGGACCTTATTTGCAGAAAGCACTGAAAATGTAAGCGCGAGGTACCCATTAACCTTAGCTGACAAATTTCTAATGAAACTTCCCTTTTAGGCCTATAGAAGCTACGTACTTTCACATTGATGTCTACTGTCTCATTCCAGAGTTGTAAGAATTAACAGAGAGCTCTGTTTGTCGTCCACCTCTCCACCCTCTGGGCCTTTATGCAGCCACAAATGAGAACCCACAAATACGCTATTTCTTCAAAGTACTCCTCTCTCTCTAGGGATATTGACCCTGCCAGTTCAGTTCTGGTTGGCTGCGCTCTGCAGAGATGTTGGGACTGTCACAGGAAATATACGGTCCTTGTCTGGAACCCAGGTGTGCTGAGGCAAAGTGTTAAATTTGGTCATTACTCTTGTAATAGCGCTTTTATGTTTCCTTCGCAAGGGTCATGTGTGCAACCGCCATGGCGGGTCTTTGTGGAAAGGTCTGCAGACAGAGACGTAGGCATCAGATGTCAGGAGGATCATATTAAAACAGCCTCCTATATGTCCATGAAGAAGACTAAGCGTGACCCTGTTGCAGAGCTGAAATATGTTAAGGTACACTGATGAAAAGAGAAGGGTAAAAACGAATCCTGGATGTGAGAATATGGCAATAAAATACATCAGGGATTTTGATGCATGTCAGACAAATAATTAGTATTTTGTGCATGTGTGTACATGTGTGGGCTCGCTTGCAGCAACATATGCATGCATGTGTTGATTTGTATGTGCCGACCGGGCTGGAGGCAGGGCCAGGGGGAGGAGACGGCAATTCTAACGGCTTTTTGATGTAGATAAATGGCTTACAGATGGCTCACTCAATATATTCAAATGAGATATAAAAATAGGGGAGGGGCTATCAATAAAGGGAGGGTTCCAGGTGTAGCATCATGTGACGAGAATGAATTGATCACTCTGCCAACCAGACACATTTTATTTTAAGTGAACATAATTTAATGTCTATACGTGATTTGGAAAACAGATTTATTCTGAAACTGATTTCTGAGATGGAAAATTGAATGACACTGAATTTGGGCCGGGACTGAAGCTCAAGTGGACACTGTCATTTCATGCTAATTGTAGCTTCTTAGAAAATTAGAATGGTACATAAAAATAAATTCAACGTGATTCAAAAAATCATGCTGTAATTAGGCATTTGTCGACAGTTGCACTGTAAAAGATCAATACAAATGAATATGAAACCATCAAATAACAAAGGATAATGCCAGGATATCCACCATTGAAAACAGCCTCCGGTGATGATATTACAACTCTCTAAGATCCAGCAGTCTGGCGAGTTTATGTTTGAAGAGATAATCCTCTTCATTCAGCCATCTCAGTCTGCAGACAATATCCTGGAGGTACGGGCTCCTAACACATTCCAAACTATAACGTACAACCTGTATAAATTGTATTTACCCACGTTTCACCTTTAACATTGGGCTGGAAAAGGAGCCCAAATGCGATTATGCACATGAAGAATTAATCCGGAGATGAGCACAGGGTAATGTATGGTAATTATCCAACAGGATATTCTTACATAGCGATTAGCATATCTGGGAGGCCAGACAGGAATGGGAGGGCAGTCTGAGAGGAAGGAAAGCACACAGCTGCTGATAAGAAGAAGCCTAGTTTGTTGGGTTGTGTTTTTTATGTTGATTAAAAATGTGGATAGTCTGGCTACAGGCATGTACTCGCTCCTTTCTCTCTGTCCCTCTCTATCTCATGCGCACATACACAATTAACATGTGGATGTACTTGCACACATGCACACACACGCACACACGCACACACACACACACACACACACACACACACACACACACACACACACACACACATACACACCGACACTCCTATTGGTGAGAAGGGATCAAATCAAGAAGGGAAACACCGGATTTAAAGAAATAAACACTGCTTACAGCCGACCAAGGGAAGAGGCACGTGTGTGTATGGTTGTGCCTATATGTATTTATTAAGAAAATAACTTTATGTAATTATAGACCAACAGGTGTATGGAAATAAATTGTTGTGTAATTAGCGAGAAGTCAAATCACAATGCAAGGATTCTTGTACAATCAACCAGAGTAATGGTAACTGTGCAAACACTCCCCGACAAAAGAGCCCCGTTGACGGACGAGGCAAAGAAGACGAAGAGGGATAGATCAGTATGTAACAAAACCTGCCTGCTTATTAATACTACTGTGTTTTACTCTGCCTTTATCATAGCACTGAGATCGGGGTTTCTAGTTTTTGGGGATTCTTACGATTGTTTCTTGCTTTGGACAATAGCCAGGCTGCTAGTTGTAGCCATGTTGCTAACGATATATGAACAAGTAGATCGATCTTCCTGCTGATATAAAAATAATCTACGGATAACTCACATGTGTCTATGAGACGCTTTGATTTAGTGATTGATGATTTTTGAGTCTTTCTGAGTTTAAAGAAACAACTCTTTTCAAAAGGTCATTTTCAGGAAAGGTTCAACCCTAAATGTAGTAAAAAATAAAATAAACCCGCGAGTTGCTCTTTAAGTTATTCCAAAAAGAAATTACTCCGTTAACATACAATTATCTTTAAGCAAATGAAGATCCATAATTGATTCTATTGTTTATTACTCTGCATGCTGTATTCTTCTTTGCAAAACGTGATATGTTGTATGTCTCCCAGCAGCACCTCTCATCTCTCTGAGGTAGCAGCAGCGGTATTAATGAATATTTGCCAACAATACAGACAGGTTTCAGCCTACATTATCTTTTGTTTTTTTTCTGTCTGCCCTGTAACCCCATTGCACAACGTGACCGCGAGCCACTGTATCAATTCTGGCTTTGGTATTTAGGTGTAATCAGCCATGTAGGACACCAGCTTGCCAAGAAGCACGGCCCTTTGTGAGACGCCCATCTGTTTAGTGCATTGGGACAAGCCCGGTCCCAAAGAGCTGCTGGAATGAAAGGCTGAGTATGAGAAGGCCCAGCTGAAAAGACAAGGGTGGGCGGCAGCATCAGGACACAGTCTGTCTGCGGCACTCCTGCAGTCTTATTCTAATGCAGCAGCTATGACTCCCCTGCTTGCATACAACTCAGAGATCAGAGACTAACAGATGCACCAGGGGAAGCAGACTGGGATGTCTGACACATCCATCCTTTCATGCATGCAGTGTCTGTGTCCCCCTCTCTCCCGCTCTGTTAAGCCGTTTGGCTAATATTTTCCTATTGACTCGGCAATGTACATATTACCCAGCCTTGGTGACCTCTTAGCGGGACATATCTGTGTGAGCGTGGATCGATTCATACAGTGGGCTCCCCCTCCTTGTTGTCAGTGTTCAGCGAATGGACTGGACAGAGTGGGAGCAAGTGATAAGCTGCTATCGGCCAGTCAAACCATTCCAGCAAGAGTCGTGACCCTACTGCAGCAGGGCTGATTATACCTCACCTGGGGCTGCTGAGGCTGGGAATCAAGCGGCTACACTCCAGCCTGAAATACATCACCCCTGACTGAGATCACAGCGGCAATAGGAAATGATAATAACCAGATAGTAAACAGTGGGAGCTAAAATATTGTACTTTTTTTTTTTGTCTTCCATGTGGAAAATATGTATTCACAATCTAATTTTGTTTTGTTTTCTCTTGCTACGTTGTTGTTGTTGTTGTTATTATCAGTATTATTATAAACTAGGGATGCACAATATTTTCCAATTATGCCGATATGTATATATAATTTATTTCGGTCGATGGTCACATATTCTTTTTCCACCTATTTGCAGAGAACATCGAGTCTCTCCTGTTGTGAAATGAACATAATATTATGCCTACTGTTATGATGTGTGATGACCCACTGTCAGATACAGACACGCAATACAATGCTTTTCAAGATGTACACATTTACTGGGTAAAATAAAAAGAACTTCTTCAACTTAGGTTACAGGTAAAACATGCCATATTTATTTGTATGTAAATTCATTCTACTTCAAGAGGCTTGGATGATGCTGTCCCTGAGACAATCCTGGAGATAAGCACAGCAGAGCCATTTGACCTTTTTGAGAAGTTGCAAAACAATGTCATCTCTATGAGACAGACATTCTGCAGACATATTTGTTTTTGTAGCCGCTTCGTCAACGGTTCACGTCACGTCATCTTATCCGCCTGCCATATTCTGAGGAAATGTTCATGTTTGGCTGATGCCGACATTACATTTTAAAGCCTTTATCTGACAATACCGAAGACTCATCGTGCTCCCCTTTCTTAAACCGAATATTAAACTCATGTTAACTGTCGTGTACATTCAAAATCTTCATTCTGAATCATATAAAGAAGGGATTTCAATATTTATTAAGTATTAATTATTATTTCAATCCTTTCATTTCTTTTTGTCATTTTTATTTCTAAATGAGCATTTTTAATGTCAGAAATGCACGGTCGTTGTTGACTGTCCTGTTTATTTAGAACTTTTATTTTCAATTGTGGATAATTTTTTTTAAATCTGAGCAATCGTTTCAGATGTTTCTCCTGAGCAGCCTCGAGATGTGAGGCAGGTGACCTGCTTGTGAGAGACTTGGCATGTGTTTCCCCCTTTTCCTCGAGTAGTATAGGACCATATGCCCCCCCAAAGCTTCAACAACCCTCCCGCCCCCTGCCCCTCCACTTCCCCCAAACTTACACACAAGCACGCTCTTTTCTATCAACGCAGCCCCCACCCCCGGCCCGCTGTGCCTCCTCCTGCAAACACTCCTGATAACTGACAGCAGCTGCGGTGATGAGCACAATGCGTGGGCCAAAGCAGCTCAGCTGGCCTCACTCCCCACTTGACACTGGATTGACCTCTGGCATGCGACTCGTCCTCCCCGAAGGCTGCTCTGCCTTATAGCCTGACACAGCCTGTCTCTCTATCTCCTCTCCCCACACAGCCAGCAACGGGTGCATCCTCAGGTCAGCCAGGTCAATTAAATTCAAATTGAGGATAAATGATTTGTAAATCATGTAGAGATAAGGAGCTAATGCACAAAAGAGGGAGGAAGCCACTTTCACTCTTGCTAGTTGAGAACTTTAAAAAAAATCAAGTTCCCCATGGATGCTTCATCAATATTTGCTTGTTGACTTTTCATCTACTGACTCACAGATAGCCTTACAGTCTCTCTCTTGAGCATGGATCCATATTTGCCCTCCCTCTACACATTCACTCCCATATGTGCACAAGCGGCATCAGCGGTGCAGTATGAATGAGCATGAAAGGCTTGTAATAGCTCTCCTCCCTGAGGGACTGATGACACCGAGGAAACCAAACAGAAGCTGATGGTGTGACAGAGCAGAGAAGGTGGTGGTAGGGGGGGAGGGGGGGGGGGACTCATAACTCCCCCTTTGCCATTCTGCTCCTTTACAACTTTACAAAATAGCCTTTTAATTTGCTGTAGCGTCTGGGGTGTCTGAATTGTGCCTGCATCAATCACCATCATCACCGGGGGCCGTGGGCTCTCTGTCCCTTGGGCCCTTTCACTGAACGGCCCCCTCAGGCAGATCACTCTCTGTCCCCTCGTACGAGGTAGGTTCCCCCTCTTGCTCGTCTTCTCTTCCTCACTCTAACTCGTGCAAACAATGTGTTACTGCTTGAAGCCCACCACTCACTGCTTAATGCTCTAATGTTGTGTTAACTGCTAATAATCAAGGGGTGTATTTATTTTTTGCTTGGCGGGAAAACAGAACAAACGGTCAGAATTTACTCAAGCACAACCAAGAAGTGTGTCAGTCTCTCCATGGTGACTGTCATACCACCCTACCAGCTTCTTATGATTAAGAGTTTAGATTTAGATAGATTTGGACTTAGATTCAATTTGTGGATGGGGGATACTATGTTTATTACGAGTTTGAAGACAGATCAATACATTCCTGTGCTTAAAATAATTCTAGGACTATTATTCATACCAATTTTTCTTCATACTTTTCCCAGTATGACTGCAAAATACATTTTTACATTTTATTCAATGCGTATGATATTTAACTTGTTGAAACCTGCAGAAACCCTGTATATACACTGCCTTGTTTGCACTTTAAAAATAACAATGCATACATGTATTGTCCCAGTCAAACACATTAATACAACTATTTTATTATTAAAGGTGTTTTGTATTCCAACAGACAATAACTATGATCAGCAGGATTGATTTCCTGGTTGATTCCCACAATAGCTGTTTGATTATACACAAGGGACTTTCTTTACTTATTATGGACTACACTCTCTGGGAGGCTATTGGATTTACTAAGCGTAAAGAAATCCCCACTACCTCTGTGCAACTATTGGTACTGTGATAATGATGCCAGTGTAAAGCATCATTTCTAGGTGTTAGACTGATGAAGATGTGTGTTTGTAAATGGGACAAATGCCTGATATGGTTTGGCAGGCCAATGTAGAGGTGGTCAATATGGATTACCCTTCACTCCGTGTGCCTGTCAGCCCTGCATTGATGGCTTTTCCTGCTTTAGTAATGTGTGTTTTTGTGTGTAGAGCTACCTTTCTGGAGTCTACATTTGTGACCTCTAAACTCGACCATTCACCATTTGTTGCTATTGTCAAATTGGTTATAAGCTGTAATTAGAGGGGACTCATTTTCAGGTTCATACTTGTATTTTGGGTTTCTAGTAAAACATATTTACATGCTTTAATGTTCAAAAATCACATTCTTTTTTTCATACCGTCTGTCTAAATATACCTGTACTCAGTGTCTGTCTGAAACGCTCCTTGTTTTCTTGCCTCTTTAAAAAAAAAGCCCCGTCTGCTCTGATTGGCTTGCGAGAAAAATATGGCGCACCTTTGCAAAGGCAGTTTCCAAGCTGTGGGTGGAGATACTCAGATGGGTGGCAGTTTATTCTAATAAGCCTGCATTGGACATAGAAAGGGGAGCCAAATCTGAATGTCCTGTTGAATCCCATATTTAATGATCTAGGCCACCCACAAAGAAAACTGGCTGTAGGCACTCCAGGTTCCCAAATGTATTTGCACAAGCACTATAAAAGTGAGTTTTTCATAATATGTCCCTTTTAAAGTCTTTTTTTCTTTAACCTATACTATTATACTATATGACGGTTCCTTTGCATTTCTTTATGCTACCTGTGTTATGCCAATTCAGTGAAGCGCAGGCTTTTCAAAGCTCTGTGTTGTATGCCGAGCACTGCAAATGTCACGCCAAGCTGTTCCACTTCTCAGCTCTTAAAAACCATGAAGGCAGGAGGTCAGTTGACTCAGAGCAGAAACGGTGCAGATGATATGTTCCTTGGACAGAAATGGATATTAAACTGTGCTTAACGTCAGTTACTGACACCAGTGCTGTACCACACATGCTCTGTCGCCAGTTTATTAGTTAAAAGCTAATGTGATACAACATTATGTGATGTTTCCGACATGAAGGTTATAAATTGTTTTAACTGTTTCAGAGAGTCGTTTGTGACACTTTTGAATCATATTGTGTTAGTGTGTTTAATATATTAATGAGGGTAAACCTATTAATAACACTTCTCAGTACAATACAAGTAGGTGAGTAATTATTGGATTAACCCCAAAAACAAAACACGAACTTTGGATCCTAACAAAAAAAAAGGTTTAACATGTGACCACACATTTTTCCATTGTGAGCCTCAACCATTAAAGTGTTCTAAACATTCTTTTAACAATAATAAAAGCATTTTACATATTTAATAAACAAAAGATGATTAAATCTTCTTAAAAACTCATATAATATGCCATGCAATCTTAGTATAACTAGATTAGAATAACTTGCATAAATCTGTTGAGTGAGTCCTCTGAAATTTAATATGGTGAAAAGTCTAAACAGGCCACACGTCGAGAGAAATGTTTCTGCCAGTAACTTCCTTAAAAAAAAGCCACTTGAAAAGGAAACCATAGTGCGCCCCTGATTTTTTTATCCTCACATACTTCAAGCAACACTAGATGCTCAATCAGGTTTAGCTAAATACAACTATTTTTTCTAAATATCGCAAATCAAACTATCCTATGCCAAACGATAGAGAAGACCATTAAAGGAAGTAAAAGTGGGAGCCAATTGCATCTTTAATTTAGAAACTAATATAGAAGAAGCGAGTAAATGAGGCTGACAATGAGTCTGAGTCTTCTTGATTGAACTTTTGCCAAGTGTAATCCTCATCCTGTTAGGCAGTTATGCTATCACTTTCCTGAGGTGAGATTAAGCTGCATTCAGCACACAGGGGCTGAATGGGAAAAGGCCATCCTGTTTCACAGTAGGGAGCTCTGCTGCCAGATGTATTTGTCATGTCATATTGTGTGTTGCCAGGTATTTTTCTCCTGTCTATAACTTCCTCATTCCACCACTACCTAATCAGCTTTAATTGACTTTAATTAGCATCTAGTAATTAATTTTGTTTTCTACAAATTATTTGTATGAATGGTCCCAGTGGGTGGCCTGTTCATCTCGTTAGGGCCAATTAGCTGCAATTAACAAACACTAATGACATGCTTTTTTCATTCCAAAACAAACAGCGTGCACCCTGCCAGATTCCAGTGCTGCACGGAGACCTCTTGTGTGTTGGAGTGGTGCAGGGGGCCAGCTCGCAGGGCTCGGCTTCTAATCAACACCTCTGATGGAGAAACACAAACCCAGGAGGAGACACTTATCCACACGAGTCGCACTTAGGATACCGCGGAGATAATTACTTTCCCCTCTAGTCTTTTCATTGTCACCCACTGTTACATTTAGGCAACTGAGATCAGGTTTCAGTCTCAAGCATTTATTCTAATTAGTATTAGTAGTCTAATGCTGGACCTCTATACAGTGTGATGTCCATTTATTAGAAAGTTTACCAATTAAAGGCATGTCAAGATTTCTTAAGATTGAAAATATCAAGACATACATCGTAACATGAGACATTCTTCCCAGCAAGCATTTTTACCCCACTATTGTTTGTAGTTGACTTAAAGCAATTGTTGCAATTCTTTGTTTTTTATTCATTCTTTCATTAATCCTATAAATCAGCTGTCAAACAAAACAACTAATTTCAGTGAAAGTGCAGATAATTTGCTGGTGTACATTTGGCATTTATGAGCTCGTGGTGTGGCCTGCCAAAAATAAATAAAAATCTAGGGGAGAGAGGCAATCTAATGTATTTTTTAGCTTCAAGAAAGATTTTGCAACTCTTTCACTCGCGTTTAATTTGATAGTGTCGGGTGCTGAGATATCAGGGACTAACAGAGCTGGGAGCTTGTATGGGGAAATGCGCTATCTCCTTCCCCAATGCACCAACACGGTGCGATAACATCTAGAAGAGACAGCCTATCGCCAGAGATTATAACCATTAGTGATCCGTGTCCTTTCAAAACGAAATGAAGTATAATGTTGGGGCACAGCATTAATCCGTGTGAAAAGCTTGTGTTCGGCGTGTTCATCTGTCCTCTCCCCATACTGCGGGGATAGGCCTGCTGATAATGTGTCATATGCCACTGATGCAGTCTTATTCTCCCACACAACCCGGGAAATAATTTATTCATATGATATCATCATTGACCCGCAGCAGGCTATCCTTGAGAGGGAAACTGGTTAAGAAAAAATAAAATGGTTTTGAGAACGCTGTTGGAGGGTGAAGATGTTAGTTTTATTTCCTATTTATTGCTATTTCTTTACATGGACAACTCCTCAGACTGCCAGTGCCATCATCATTTTAAAAAATATTGAAGAAAACGTCCCTTGACCCCTTTTTATTTTTGAACGATCATTACCTCAAACCTGATTCAACATTAATGTCTTTAATAAAGTTGTTGTGTTTCTCTTTTTATCGCGTTTTTTTCCAGACATAGAAAAACATATTTATTTGTATTTTATAAAAAACAATGAAAGGTTTAGGTAAGGTAAAGGTAAGGTTTTTCATATTGACCCTCATTTTATTTTTATTGTATTTTATAACCATAGTATTGTACTTTTCTCCACATATTACTGAAGTACATGTGGTGGAGTGAAATGAAAAGGCTGCTCATAGGTTTCTCCCGCAGCTGACGTCACAGGTCTCTTAATAGGCAATAGGCTGAGCTGCTGAGTGCGCTCATTACAGCTTTTCTCTCCGACTGAGAGCTTGCACAGGGGAAAAATGGGACAGAAATGACAAGGCTGAGCTCACTGATAGCATTTCATCATTATTTTTTCTCTACTTTAGACACCACTCAGGATATATCGCACAGTGGGTACGCTATTTGTTCTGTGCTCACCCGTAAATTCGCACACTTCGGATGATCTTGATCGGAACGCGATGATCTCCAGTCTATAATTTTCAGAAATGCTGTTTATCCACAGTTTTCCTGTCTTTCGGAGCAGTTCGCCACATGTGGATTGTTGCCCTGTGGAACAGAAGAGGTACATTGAATCTCACGGATGGTGATGTAATTATTCCGATACATTTGGATACATTGGATTGGAAGTCAACACCGAGTGACGTTGGAGAAAGAAAACAAACCGAGTAAATATCCCAAACACTGAGCTGGGAATAACTGCAGACAATGGTTCAGTGTTCCAGCTGTGAAAAGCCTATTCTTGATAGGTTCTTGCTCAAAGTTTTGGACAGACCGTGGCACATCAAATGTGTCCAGTGCTGCGAATGCAAATGCACTTTGACAGAGAAGTGTTTTTCACGTGAAGGGAGACTGTATTGTAAGAATGACTTCTTTAGGTAAGCATGCAAAGTGTTTGTGGTTTAGTATTTATTTACAAGAAAAACGTATTTTTTTTTATTACACAATGTTGTCAAATGTATTTTATTTTAAGCTAATAAAAGTAAATACATTGAATTTGACAGTCCACTGTAATAAAAGAAAATGCGAATTCTCAAATTATGGATGGGGCCTGTATTAAAACTACTGGACCATGTTCTGACAGAGGTTCAATAAACCGTCTTTGTTTACACTGTGGGAGCTGAAAACTGCGTGAAATGTTGCAGGTGTCAGTTGTTGTTGTTTTTTTTTGTTTTTGATTGTGTTTGTTTCGAGAATCAAATATTAATTTGAAAATTGTGGGGAAAAAACTCAAGTTTATTTAAAAATGCGTTGTAAAAACAACAGCCTTTCTTATTTTTCTTCTTCTGTAGTATTATATTAGAGCAGCTAACAGAGCTAACCATTATTGCACGTGTGATTGCTATAATGGACTTGATTTGACAATTATATGTTATATTATTTGTCATACATTTTACTTTAGGTTACGCTTTATATAATATTTAAAAAATACACATTATTATAGTTTAATTAAAATACAGTAAACAGTAGTTCTTGATTTCTGTGTGGGTTATTATCATGTCAGTATTTATCCAAACATATAGGCATTATACTACATCTGTACTGAAACTTCCCCCTGACTGTTGCTCTCCCTTGATCTTCAACAGGACATTTGGGACCAAGTGTGACGGTTGCGCCCAGGGGATTTTACCCAGTGATCTAGTGCGCAGGGCGAAGAGCAAAGTGTTTCACCTGAACTGTTTCACCTGTGTGATTTGCAACAAACAGCTGTCCACCGGAGAGGAACTGTACATCTTGGATGAATTCAAGTTTGTTTGTAAGGAGGACTATCAAAACAACAATGGAAAAGACACAATCCTCCTTTCAGGTGATTATGTGTTAATCAAGCAATTCAGAAACTAGGCATTTATTGTGTCTGATGTTTATTTAGTTTTCTAATTCTAATTATTAATAAATGAAAAGGTAAAGTATGTATTATAATTATTATTATTATTATATTATTATTATTATTATTATTATTATTATTATTATTATTATTATTATTATCAGCTGATTTTTAGTTCTAGTCCTGTCAAAAATATTTTGTATCAGCCTAAATTGGCTGGTGTATTTAGTGATAACGTCATTTATAATAATAACATATTTCTGCTGCTTTATTAATAACTCGCTTTAAAAATATCGCTGTTTTTGCGGCTATGATTTAGATTCTCCTGGTCCATGTTGCTAACATACAGCATTTGTGTTATTCTCGTGGCAGTCACGACGTGCAGCGACCCGAGTCTGTCTCCAGACTCCCAGGACCCGCAGGACGACGGGAAGGACTCAGAAACGGGACATTTGTCCGATAAAGACAACAACAACGAGAATGACGAGCAGAGCACCGTCGGGAAACGACGCGGGCCTCGGACCACCATTAAAGCCAAGCAGCTGGAGATCCTGAAAGCGGCTTTCGCGGCCACGCCGAAACCCACCAGGCACATCCGGGAGCAGCTGTCACGGGAGACCGGCCTCACTATGAGAGTCATCCAGGTAAAAGGCTAAAGGAAGAAAAAAAATAAACAAAGCCAAAAAACAACGAGTTAATACCGAGAGTGTATTTCCTGATGAAACTGCATCTATTATCGCACACCTCAGGTCCATCCTAATCTGATCAGTCAGCACTATTAACAGGTTACGGTGCCTCGAGGACCAACGACATAGAATAAAGTCAGGCGTGTAAATTATATGGTAGAAAAACTCCCTAAAAGCTTTTATGGACACAAGCTTTTTTTTGGCACCACATTTTGACACCCTTAGGGAATTTGTCCTTAATGCTCTGGTGATTTTTTTTTTCAAATGGGCTTTCCAAACCAATTTGATCCATAATCTTTACTCCCATCGGCTCCTAAACCCTTAAAAGCAGGACTCACTTAGCACTGGTGTCCATGGACATATTTTAAAAAGCTCCCTTGATGAAATTTCCTGGTGGATTGACGCTTCGTTTTTGTCATCGAAATGCATTTAAAGTAGTCAACATTTTGTTTCAGTGAGCTGAATAGTCAACGCCATTTGCTGTTTACGCATTACATTACATTCATCCCCATTCCATTATCCAAACAGTCTATTTAAATATTTTTTTTTACCTGAACCTCATGTCCATTTTTTTAGGCAATAAGTGCATCGTAATAGTTTCAGGAACTTACAGTAAGAGTTCTTCTAATTTAGATCTATAAATGATCGACATTTATAAATTCTCACTCACTCAGAAACGTTGCTGTGATACTTCCACGGCCCTGCAAAAGCATAATAGGCAGGTATAGGGGGAAGACTTTTCTTGTGGTATGTCTACTCTGCTTCTCTGAGTCATTCACGCTGCTCATCTTCTAATTGTTTTGTCCTAAAAGGTTTGGTTCCAAAATCGGAGGTCCAAAGAGAGACGCATGAAGCAGCTGAGCTCCCTGGGCGGACGGAGGCACGTGTTCTTCCGCGGCCAGAGGAGGATGAGGGCGCTGGGAGAGAGACTGGAAGCAGAGGAGCTTGGACACTTCTCTTATTATGGAGGTGAGCTTGTATGTTTTGAGGATTTAGGATTGATACTGTTCTTGATATTAAAACTATTTTTGATGAAAGAGCTCATTAGAATGTGAATTAAATGTGCCTCTTCAGGTTTATAATCACTACAATTTATTGTGTCTGTTGATTTGCGTAGAAACTCAAGAACACAAAAGAAAATCAATTGTTAATATATATTTTTAAAATCTGATTCTATGCACTAATCCAGATATTCACATGACTGCAGATTATCCTGGTGAATACTATGGCTCAGGAGGGAATTATGAGTACTACCAAGGCCCACCATCCTCCCATGCTCAGACTCCAGC